>NC_092390.1:38127109-38430139 GCF_030028105.1 Mobula birostris
CCTTAGCTGGCAAGATTCCACCCTCTCCCCAAACTCTTCTGAGGTGCCAGTGAGGGTAGGAATAGGATGCTCTGGAGGAGGAACAAATGGCTGAGGAACTGGTGTAGGGGGCAGGGTTTCAGATTTCAGGATCATTGGGACCTCTTCTGGGGCAGGTGGGACCTGTACAAGAGAGACGGATTACACTTGAACCACAGGGGGACCAATATCCTTTCAGGGAGGTTTGTTAGTGCTATTGGGGAGGCTTAAAACTAGATTTGCAGGGGGATGGGAACCAGAGTGCCAGAGCTGACAGTGTGGCTGGGATGAAAATAAATGATGTTGAAAGTTTAAGCAAATCCGCTGATAGAAAGGTTGTGAGTGGTGGTAAAAATCTTCTGAAGTGTATATCTTTCAATGCTAGGAGTATTGCGGGGAAGGCGGATGAGTTGAGGGCGTGGATTGACACGTGGAATTATGATGTTGTAGCAATTAGTGAAACTTGGCTACAGGAGGGGCAGGACTGGCAGCTTAATATTCCAGGGTTCCGATGTTTCAGATGTGATCGAGGCAGGGGAATGAAAGGTGGGGGAGTAGCATTGCTTGTTAGGGAAAATATTACAGCAGTGCTCAGGCAGGACAGATTAGAGGGCTTGTCTACTGAGTCCTTATGGGTGGAGCTGAGAAACAGGAAAGGTATGGCCACATTAGAGGGATTGTATTACAGACCTCCCAATAGTCTACGAGACTTGGAAGAGCAAATCTGCAGAGAGATAGCAGGCAACTGCAGGAAACATAAAGTTGTGGTGGTAGGGGATTTTAATTTTCCATACATTGATTGGGACTCCCATACTGTTAGGGGTCTAGATGGTTTAGAGTTTGTAAAATGTGTTCAGGAAAGTTTTCTAAATCAATATATAGAAGGACCAACTAGAGGGGATGCAATATTGGATCTCCTGTTAGGAAACGAATTAGGGCAAGTGACAGAAGTGTGTGTAGGGGAGCACTTTGGTTCCAGTGATCATAACACCATTAGTTTCAATTTGATCAAGGACAAGGATAGATCTGGTCCTGGGGTTGAGGTTCTGAACTGGAAGAAGGCCAAATTTGAAGAAATGAGAAAGGATCTAAAAAGTGTGGATTGGGACAGGTTGTTCTCTGGCAAAGATGTGATTGGTAGGTGGGAAGCCTTCAAAGGGGAAATTTTGAGAGTGCAGAGTTTGTATGTTCCTGCCAGGATTAAAGGCAAATTGAATAGGAATAAGGAACCTTGGTTCTCAAGGGATATTGCAACTCTGATAAAGAAGAAGAGGGAGTTGTATGAAATGTATAGGAAACAGGGAGTAAATCAGGTGCTTGAGGAGTATAAGAAGTGCAAGAAAATACTTAAGAAAGTAATCAGAAGGGCTAAAAGAAGACATGAGGTTGCCTTGGCAGTCAAAGTGAAGGATAATCCAAAGAGCTTTTATAAGTATATTAAGAGCAAAAGGATTGTAAGGGATAAAATTGGTCCTCTTGAAGATCAGAGTGGTTGGCTTTGTGCGGAACCAAAGGAAATGGGGGAGATCTTAAATAGGTTTTTTGCGTCTGTATTTACTAAGGAAGCTGGCATGAAATCTATGGAATTGAGGGAATCAAGTAGTGAGACAATGGAAACTGTACAGATTGAAAAGGAGGAGGTGCTTGCTGTCTTGAGGAAAATTAAAGTGGGTAAATCCCTGGGACCTGACAGAGTGTGCCCTCGGACCTTGAAGGAGACTAGTGTTGAAATTGCGGGGGCCCTGGCAGAAATATTTAAAATGTCGCTGTCTACGGGTGAAATGCCGGAGGATTGGAGAGGCTGGTGTTGTTCCGTTGTTTAAAAGAGGATCAAAAAGTAATCTGGGAAATTATAGGCCGGTGAGTTTAACGTCAGTAGTAGGTAAGTTATTGGAGGGAGTACTAAGAGACAGAATCTACAAGCATTTGGATAGACAGGGGCTTATTAGGGAGAGTCAACATGGCTTTGTGCGTGGTAGGTCATGTTTGACCAATCTGTTGGAGTTTTTCGAGGAGGTTACCAGGAAAGTGGATGAAGGGAAGGCAGTGGATATTGTCTACATGGACTTCAGTAAGGCCTTTGACAAGGTCCCGCATGGGAGGTTAGTTAGGAAAATTCAGTCGCTAGGTATACATGGAGAGGTGGTAAATTGGATTAGACATTGGCTCGATGGAAGAAGCCAGAGAGTGGTGGTAGAGAATTGCTTCTCTGAGTGGAGGCCTGTGACTAGTGGTGTGCCACAGGGATCAGTGCTGGGTCCATTGTTATTTGTCATCTATATCAATGATCTGGATGATAATGTGGTAAATTGGATCAGCAAGTTTGCTGATGATACAAAGATTGGAGGTGTAGTAGACAGTGAGGAAGGTTTTCAGAGCCTGCAGAGGGACTTGGACCAGCTGGAAAAATGGGCTGAAAAATGGCAGATGGAGTTTAATACTGACAAGTGTGAGGTATTGCACGTTGGAAGGATAAACCAACGTAGAACATACAGGGTGAATGGTAAGGCACTGAGGAGTGCAGTGGAACAGAGGGATCTGGGAATACAGATACAAAATTCCCTAAAAGTGTCGTCACAGGTAGATAGGGTCGTAAAGAGAGCTTTTGGTACATTGGCCTTTATTAATCAAAGAATTGAGTATAAGAGCTGGAATGTTACGATGAGGTTGTATAAGGCATTGGTGAGGCCGAATCTGGGGTATTGCGTTCAGTTTTGGTCACCAAATTACAAGAAGGATATAAATAAGGTTGAAAGAGTGCAGAGAAGGTTTACAAGGATGTTGCCGGGACTTGAGAAACTCAGTTACAGAGAAAGGTTGAATAGGTTAGGACTTTATTCCCTGGAGCGTAGAAGAATGAGGGGAGATTTGATAGAGGCATATAAAATTATGATGGGTATGGATAGAGTGAATGCAAGCAGGCTTTTTCCACTGAGGCAAGGGGAGAAAAAAACCAGAGGACATGGGTTAAGGGTGAGGGGGGAAAAGTTTAAAGGGAACATTAGTGGGGGCTTCTTCACACAGAGAGTGGTGGGAGTATGGAATGAACTGCCAGACGAGGTGGTAAATGCGGGTTCCTTTTTAACATTTAAGAATAAATTGGACAGATACATGGATGGGAGGTGTATGGAGGGATATGGTCCGTGTGCAGGTCAGTGGGACTAGGCAGAAAATGGTTCAGCACAGCCAAGAAGGGCCAAAGGGCCTGTTTCTGTGCTGTAGTTTCTATGGTTCTATTCTTCTGTTGCTTGACAGAAACACCATCCGTGCATATAAGATGTGTGAACAGCTCAATGGTCAGCACGATGCACCTCAATGCACAATAACTGGAGCTGCGTTGGATCATAATGAGTGAAGTCTGCCTCAATGGTGCTCCTCAGCCCACTGTCAGCACATTTTAAGGCTAATGTCCCGAACAATGGGCACCAAGTAATTTCAGACATTGTGAGAGTAGAATCTATATGAAAGAGAAGATTGTAGAATGGCAAACCGAGCACCCTGGCATACTTGCCCTGCTCAACCAGATTTGGGAAAGATGACCTTTTGTCAGTTGGAAGATGATTATAAGCTGGCACCTTCCATTGAAGACCAGGTTTTCCTTCATGTCATAAACTAAGAGTTTAGCAAAGGCAAGTCAAATAGTTGGGTAGCTTCCCTTTCTTTCTCACCTTCCACAACAAGAGATCAGGCCCTCAGTCAGTCATACATTGAAAAGGAAGCCGGAAATGAAAGATCATTACATAGAGTTCGTGGAGAGATTCTTCAGGAATAAACATGCTGGTTTAGCACCGCCTCCAGAACCCATCAAAGGAAACTGGTATTTGCCCATTTTCGGTGTTTACCACACACAGAAACCTCCACAAATACAAACTGTCAAGTGTGCAGTTCAAAGGCACATCGCTGAACAATGTGCTTTTGTGCGATCTAGGCCTCCACAACAGTCTGCTTGGGGTCCTTGTGTGCTTCAGAGCCAAGTCCGTCACAGTGATGGCCGACATAGAACAAATTTTCTATTGCTTCCGAGTGAGAGAGGATCATTGAGACTACCTCTATCATGACCACTATCTGGACAGCGAGATTCTGGAATAACACACAAAATGCTTAAGGAACTCGTGCCCACCACAATGCTGAGCCTACTTCGCTACCCCACACTGATGATCTCTTCGCCTGTCTCCAACTCTCCTTATCCTCTTGAGTACCCTGTGCTGGTTCTCCGCCTGCAATGGATCTTTTCATCTCTAATTGATGATGAGACATCAACAGTCTCACCTTCTTCACTCCTTACCTCACAATCAAACCCGCAGACAAAGGGATTGCTGTGGTAGTGTGGTGGACTGACCTCTACCTTGCCGAGGCCAGGCGGCAACTCTGACACCTCCTCTTGCCTACCACTGAAGAAGACTCAGTGTTCAGCACGGACTAGAAGGGCCGAGATGACCTGTTTCCGTGCTGTAATTGTTATATGGTTATATAAGACTCCACTCCTCCTCTTGCCTACCACTGAAGAAGACTCAACTCCGGTCCGTCAGAAAACTGTCTCTGACATCATCACTGTCGAAGTCCTGAAGAAGAGTCTTGGCCCGGAGCGTTGACTATTTCTTCATTTCCATGGACACTTCCTGACCTACTTAGTCCCTCCAGTGTTTTGTATGTGTAGCTTTGGAATTTCAGAATCTGCAGAATTTATCATGTTTTTGAGATTCTGGAACACCGCATGAGAATTCATGTGGAAACTATCCCTCATGAGCTGTGGCAATCTATGGATTTAAAAGGACAACTTTCAAAGGAGGTGAGGAATTTGGGACTGAAGCATGGAGGCCCATAGACTGGCATTTCTATGTGGATAATGGTCTTAAATCAATTTCTAGTGCAGAAGAATTAGTCAGTATGCTGAGAGCAGCACAGGACATGTTGGCGCAGTCTAATCTCAAATTGCATAAGATCGCATCCAACAGTGCTGAGGTCATGTGACATTTTCCATCTGGAGATTTGGCCAAAGGTCTACAGAATCTTGATCTTGGACATGACTTCCCTCCTATACAGTGTATACATCACTTCCTGCTCTAAGCTTCTTTTTATATCATTTCCTGCATGGATTAATTTGGATTTGTCAGAAGCACATGGTGGAAAGACATCCATCTCCATCCTCTCTTTATTTGCTCTTGAAACAGTGATATCTTTTCACAAGTAAGATCTCATTTTAAAAAAACGCTGAAGAAAGCTTTTGCCTTGGGTGATTTTTGAGGTGTTTAACTTGCTGCATGGCCCTGTATATATACACACTGTGAGGGCAGTAGTGCAAGTTTAATTTGAAAAGATTCCCATTCAGTACACCTTTAGCCCATTTTTATTTTATCAAAGGGTAGATAAAGGGAACTGAAACAAGGATCTTGGCCCAGAAGATCAGATGTAGAATGCGTATAGATGCAGTAATGAAGTAACTGTAGGGAAGAAACCAAGGTTTAAGGACTCTAACAGTAATTTGTTTTGGACAGAGTATAAATTAGGGAAAATTGCAGATGCTCAGATATTTAATTACTCCAGAAAGCTTTCACCTTGATATGGCAAGTAGTCTAGAGGAACTAGTTTAGAAAGTAAATCCGTGGCATGAATTAGACAACTTTCTGTTTTTTTAAAAAAGTCAGGAAATGAACAGTGGAAAAGACTATTTTAGATCTATTATTGTGCTATGTGACTGTGTTAATAATGTTATATTAAGGCTTTCTTGTCAAAGTGATGCTTTTAAAGAATTTAGTAAAAGTGAGCACAAATTTAATGAACTTATTTAGCTTAAGTTGGAGGAAATTTTATTAAGATGTAACGGCCAACAGCAAATACTTAAAGCAATAATTCTGAATATAAAGCTGAAAGCACACTCTGTCAAGTGTACACCATTGGAAAACGTGTTAAATTAATGTTATCTAGGCAAGGATTGTGTATGGACAGCAGCTTGCCAACAACATGTGGCAGATCTGAGAATCAAACTTTTCAAGATCAGCAAATTAATAAAAAATTCAAGAATAAAACAATGAAATTAATGAGCAAAAAAGTGAATGGTTTTACCAAAAATCCTGAAGTTTTGTAAGAATGTGAAAAGGAAGAGATACTGTAATTGAATTGAATGAGCCCCTTGAAATCTTCAATATTTTGATTTCTCAGCAGAGGGCAATGTTATTTCTCTGGAAGCCTTGAAAACAAGGGCTATGAAATCTTTCAGTTCTATCTGATATCACCTACGGTGTCGGTCTTATTTTATTCTTTTGACAGTGCCCTTCTAAAGATGCATTTCCTGAGCCATTTAGTCCAGTCTTATTTTGTGTTCAAGAAACTAGAGTGAGAGTTGAACTCTTAACCTTCTCACTCAGTAGCAAGTGTGCTACCAGCCTTTTCATCGTTAACCTTATCAAGCAGTGATTATGACAAGGAAATTAATGCTCCATGCTTGGAAGGAATTTGATAAGATGCTATAAAAGAGGTTGTTAGAGAAGGCTAAACTGCATGGAGGTAAAATATCAACAAGAAGAGTTAATAGACGGAAAATAAACTTTTTTGGGGAAGATTGATTATAAGTAGAAGAATCTGGCCATTGGCCTTGATTATTGATAACGTAAATCATTTCTTAAGGCAAAGGAGTTGTATTTTTGTTTGATATGGAAGTGTATTGACATTTTCTAATGACATAGCTTAACAAGAATGAAGGAAAAGGCAAGAGCAGTAAATTGATCACTGAAATGAATAGGCAGGAAAATGGCAGATTAGGCTGCTGTCTTTTTGAGGACAAACAGGAATAGAACTAAAAGATTGGCTTGTGCTTGGGTGTCAATAGAATGTCTGCATAAGTGTGGGGGGGAGGTGATGGATTTTGGATTGTGGTATATGTTTAGCAGAAGCTTTTGTAGTCGATGAGCTCCCGTTTGTTCTTATTCTTACCCTTTTTGTTAATTGTTCTTTTGCAGGGCCTTTAATTTTTCACCTTCGTTGCTACATTTTTCAAGCTAGAAAAATAATTGCCATGGACAAAGACAGCTTTTCTGGTATGTAACGGTCAGATTCCATCTGACAAAGTTTACTTACTGAACTATTGGAATTGTTCTCAAATTCTGCATGTGTGAACCAAACAATAATAAACTGCCCCTTGGCTAATAAAGCAGTGTTCCACAATTTCTAAGCTGATTTGCTTTTCTTCCATTGCTCTCCTAGCAAGGGTCATAAGCTGCAACCAAGTGCCCCACTGATAACAGTAATATTTATATTTACAAATGTGCCTTTTAATAGAGCAGAAAACATCCCA
This sequence comes from Mobula birostris, assembly GCF_030028105.1. Lineage (NCBI taxonomy): Eukaryota > Metazoa > Chordata > Chondrichthyes > Myliobatiformes > Myliobatidae > Mobula > Mobula birostris. Next base: position 38,134,419 of record NC_092390.1, read on the forward strand.
AGTTGCAAATTACCATCAAACATAATTCATTACCCAAGTGTGCATTCAAATAATAACACAACTAGTTTTGAAGCCAATACTTATGTTTCAGGTTTTGAATATGGTAGTTGTCTCTGTTCCAGCTCTCTGAAATTGCATTTTTCTATGGTTGAGTAAATTACATTTCTAAGAAAATAGGTGAATTTTAATTCACCTAATCCTTCCATAATTTAAAAATCCACTTCCCCATTTAAAGAAAAATCTGCTGTGTCTAAAAGTAGTTGGCAAAAGAATAGTTAAGTTCTTTGAACTCGGCAGTCAGTTTTTGAAGATTGACCCGGAGATGACCTAAACAATAACTGGAATTGGGTTACAAGAGCTTGTACAGGAAATAGTCATGTTGAGCAAGTACCTGCTCTATAGATAAAGGTGATTTAAGAGCTACAGATAATGTCAGAGCCCAAGGATGCCTACTCTTTAATGTCTGGGATAGAAACAACCATAAATATCAACAGGTAGAAACTGACTTGTTCATATAAAGTTTCAGTGTTCAGTGACATGTGATGCACGTGTGCTGAGTGAAATGCTCAGAGCTGTGTCTAAGTATCTGGTAATAAATAGTGGAAGACAGCAGTTACTAGTCAGCTGTATTTTCTGTGGACGCATAATCATAAATTTTGTTCCTGAGAAATATTGTGCAGTCAACACCAGTTCTTCATTCTCTCCATTTCTTTACCTTTTGCCATGCGAGCATGCTCAAGGAAGATGGGAAATTTTAATTGGTGATCTGTACCAAAACTGTTTTTATGGGAAAGGTCTGTTTATTTTTGGTAGACAACAGAAAACACTGATAGCACATGAGATTCAAAAGATTCATATTATGTTTATTATCAAAGTACGTATGCCACATACAACCCCGAGATTTGTCTTCCCACAGACAGCAAAGAATCAACCCTCAAAAATTAAACAGCAAATATGCAAAAGGAAAGAACAAATTGCAGAAATGGCAAAAAATGAGTGGAAAACATAGAATATAAAATTCAAACCACAGAGTCATTCAGTCCGGGATTGCTCAGTGTAGCTCAGTTCTATTCAATTTAGCGCTGTGTTGCTTGCTGATTGTAGGCCACAGAGGCCCTCCACCCTGATCAAAATCACACAAAATAGCAATTAAAAAAAAAACACGATTAACTAGAAACCTGAAACACATATAACATGAACTGTGTCTATTAAACCTTACTCAAGACACCGGCACCTTCCTCTAGCTACAGCGAGTGAGAGGAAGAGAGAGACCAGTCAAATGCAGGCAGACGTTGCAGAACACCTGCTCGCTTTCTGCTCTCGTCCTCGTTGATTTCAATCTTGCTCGATGCTTTAATTGGAGGGAAATGAAGTCAATCATGGGCTCGCACCCTATCTGCAGGCTGCACTCTCTGTTCGAAGCCACACCAAACTCCCTTGGAGACAGTAAAGTGCAGGATCGCTCAATCAGCCTGGAAACACACCATCAAAATGTATCAAAATCAAAAGATTCCAACAAGCTGCGTTCTTCCAAGGTGGAATGTGGGGGCACATTGGGTGAGAGTTCTCAAAGATGCACAGTTTGGGGCCTAGTTCCTTAGGTTCTCATAGCTGGGAGGGGGAGATGGGATAGTGGAGATGAGCTCCCACTACCTATTAAATACTCCCAATGGCATGTGTCTCAAATAGCCTCTGACAACCAAATCCAGCTCCTGACCTTCATGTGTGGCTTAGCTACTGAGCCTGCCTGACTGGTTCTACTGACAGGTGACAGGGTAAAAGGCAGGTTACTGACTCCTTAAAACCATTCGATTCAGGCAAGTGGAGCTTGTCAGCCATGGTTGTCAGCTCGCCTAGGAGAAGGAAAACTCTGATCTCAAACCTCTGCTGCCTTACGACTCTACCCACTCATGGGAGGGCTTCAGAAGTAAACACAGAGGGGCCACTCCAGAGCTGGAGTCCCTGAGGCAGCCTGCATTGAGTTCAATGCTGACTGGCAACCCCAGCGATACCGCTGGTACCAAACTGTGTCTGTCTCTGCTGTTCCATTGGACTCATGACCTGCATGGAGCAGGGGAGCCTGCTGTATGGGCAACAGCTTGCTCTCCATATTGTACTGCCCTGACTTGGATATCAGCTTCGACGCAGACAACTAGGACTCAGCATCCATGGTCAACCCTGACCAACGGAGGGCCTTACAAATTGGGCCCTGGTGACGAAGGAAGAGAAGGGTATTTTTTGGTCATTCTAATAGTTGCATAAACCATTTCAGAAATGGCTTTCCACACCTTTCTCAGTCTTGCATGTTCATAGATACTGTACCTGGAGTTAAAGTTATGAAAAGCGTAATCATTGTGCATTATGCTTATGCCCCACTTTTTGAGTTACCTGCATTGGGTTTTTCCTTTTCTGGCATCACAGTTAGTGACCATTCTTGAGAAAAATTCGAAAGAAGAACTGTCAGCAAGCCTTAAGTTCAGAGGCAAGCAGATAATCCTGTCCTTGATGGTTACTGTATAATGATCAGAGTGGTGATCTCTTCTCTCTTGCCCTTTGGCAGCCTCTTCAATGCCCAGAGTTGCCGAGACCAATTGTTGTGCTGCTGCCGTAATTAGTAATTGTTCTCTGAGCAGCTGTATGTAGCATCTCTGCAACATGTGAGCACAAAGCTCAAAGGTGATGCCTGGTAATATTAAGCTGCATGTAAATCAATAAAGATTGTTTCATTTTCAGGTCTGATTCTTCCTGATTTAGTAACAATCATTATGAAATTTGATGGTATTTCTTCCTTTAGAGCAGGAGTTCCTATCCTGGGGTCCAGGATAGGAGCCATGGGAAGGCTCCATGGCTGGGAAAAAAATGTTTGGGAACCCCTGCTTTAATGGAACATGATAATATTCGGCATATTAAGTGGACTTCCCTTCATTAGAAGTGATTCTTTAATCCTTAACTTGAATTTGATCTTGAAAACCAGTGGAGATATGATCTGTGATTTGATTTTCTGTTGAGATTTATATATTGTACATATTTCCAATATTCCAAAGCTCATTCCCCTACTGTGCATGGATAATGTGGGGATATTTTCTGTGCACTGGACATTGTGAAAGAGGGGTGGCATGGTGGAGTTGTTCCTAATGTGATATCACTTTTAGGGGATTTTAAAGCTGTTACTTTTGTTTATTTTAGATCCATATGCACATGTGTCATTTCTTCATCAAAGCAAGACAACAGAAGTCATCAAATCTACTCTCAATCCAGTCTGGGACCAGACTCTAATTTTTAACGATATTGATATCTATGGCAATCCTTCAAATTTGATTCAAAATCCACCAAATGTGGTGATTGAAATATTTGATGAAGACCAAGTTGTGAGTGCTGCTTTAATTTGTTTTAGTTGTACAGTGTTCCTGCTTGTCAGTTGAGCAAAACTGGACAATGTTAAATTTGCCTTCTGTGCAGGGAAAGGATGAATTTTTGGGCAGATGCCTTTGTTCTCCGATCGTGAAGCTGAATCCCAGTGCAGAGGTGACACCCAAGCTTCTCTGGTATCCAGTAAAGATGGGCACAAGGAAAACTGGGGAGCTCCTTATTGCAGCGGAAATGATGCTGAAAGATAAAGTAAATTCATCTCTATATTTACACTTTGCTCGTGCAACTGGAGGTATTTCTCTCTGATATCTAATTTGGACCTTTTGACTTTGTGGTACTAATTTTAAAGAGGGTGTATGAAACAGAACTTGTCTATTTCTATCTTGTTTTTAAACTACAGGTTCAGGTCAGGGTTGCAATTTAATACTGTCTGATTTGGAACTAGAGACAAAGGAAGTGGAAAACTCTTTCTACTTGAACATTACTAATCATGATGTATGCTTTTTATATATATATAAAAAAACAAATCTATCAGGAATACCTTCAACATCTCTACTCAACGCCATCTTCCTTGTTGTCTCACTACCATTTGAACTGAAGCTTTAAGTTCCCCTGACAGGCACAATCTAATTTGTAATTGATTTCTTATTTTTACCATCAGGCCTTCCAGATCTTGGGTCTTTGTTTTCTGTGAAGTTTACTCTTATCTTCCAAGGAAGAATAATTCCAGTTTAAAATCTGCTGCTATCTTGGCTGATATGAATGCTTTTTTAAAAAAATTCTGCAGATTTTTCACTTTAACATTCTTCAGTTTTCTTAAAGATTAAGTTTGTGAATACTGTGTCCCTTTTCAACAGCCCGATGGATCGAATTTACCCCTTCTTCCTCCAATCCGGTCAGGGTCATTGTATATGGTGCCACAAGGTATCAGACCAGTTGTGCAGCTTACTGCAATTGAAGTAAGTCTCAATTCGTGACAATTTTTAGCTGGAATGAATTTGTCTGCTTACTTTTTCAGAAAGTAGAACTGATTGAATTTTACCAGTGTTCTTCTACTCCAGAGCTGTTTGTTTTGTTTTTAGAGGCAAATGGTTGGTTATTTCTAAGGAAATTATATTGGCCTTCTGCACACATTCAGAAATCCTTTCCCTGCACATTCCACTAATGGTAGTCCTTTTTGCCCATAGTTTTTAAGTTGTAATATGAAGGATGTAAGCAATAAAGTCAATTCAATTCAGAGGAGATTTACAAGGATGTTGCCTGGGTTGGAGAGCAAGCCTTATGAAAACAGGTTGAGTGAACTTGGCCTTTTCTCCTTGGAGTGACGGAGGATGAGAGGTGACCTGATAGAGGTGTATAAGATGTTGAGAAGCATTGATCATGTGGGTAGCCAGAGGCTTTTTCCCAGGGCTGAAATGGCTGACACGAGGGGGCATTGTTTTAAGGTGCTTGGAAGTAGGTACAAGGGGGACGTCAGTGGTAAGTTTTTCATAAAGGGCGGTGGGTGCGTGGAATGCATTACCAGCGATAGTGGTAGAGGCAGGTACAATAGGGTGTTTTAAGAGTCTCTGAGATGGGTACATGGAACTTAGAAAATAGAGGGCTATGCGTTAGGGAAATTCTAGGTAGTTTCTAGAGTAGGGTACATGGTCTGCACAACATTGTGGGTCGAATGGCCTGTAGTGTGCCACAGATTTCTATGTCCTATGTAACAGTATCAATGAAAGGTCAACTGCAGTGCAGTAGACGACAAATGTAAATATAGATAAACAGTAATAAATAACAAGAGCATGAGATAACAGGATAGAGTCCTTAAAGTGAGATCATAGGTTGTGGGAACATCTCACTGGAAGGGCAAGTGAGTGCAGTTATCCCCTTTGTTCAAGAGCTTGATGATTGAGAGGTAGTAGCTGTTCTTGAACTTAGTGGTGCAAATCCTGAGGCTCCAGTACCTTCTACGTGATGGCAACAACGAGGAGAGTGCATGGCCTGGGTGGTGAGGAACTCTGATGACAGATACTGCTTTCCTACAACTGTGTTTCATGTAGGCGCGTTCAACGGTTGGAAAAGTTTTACCCATGATGTACTGGGCTGAATCCATCACCTTCTGTAGGATTTTTTCATTCAAAGACATTGGTGTTTCCATAGTTAAATCATTTTTAATGCTGGAATAGTATGTAACTGTAAGACATTGGTGTTTCCATAGTTAAATCATTTTTAATGCTGGAATAGTATGTAACTGTCAATTACTCATTCAAGTGATTATTATGTACATTCCATTACCGGAGACCTTAAGCCTGCCTATGAAAGGGCTAGGTTATCAACGACAACATGATCTGCATTGTACAAATCCAGACTAAAATGTTGTTTTCGACATTTTTATAAATGCTGATTGTCTCATCAGTATAAAAATTGTGCTTTCCTTGTTTCTTGACTGTTATGTCCTCTGCATCAAATCAAAGATTGAGTTCATCCACGAATCATTGTCCACTAATTTTGTTGCAGATTCTAACATGGGGGTTACGGAACATGAGAAGCTACCAGCTGGCAGCTGTTACTTCCCCAAGTATCGTTGTGGAATGTGGCAGCATGTGTTTAGAATCTGCTCTGATCAAGAATCTCAAAAAATGTCCAAATTTTCCCCGCTCTGTCCTCTTCATGAAAGTGGTACGTTTCTGTTTATTGAGAACACCATGCAGTGGGTACTTTAAAATTGTTGAATCAATATTATCTGATAATTTGTTGAAATAATGAGCAATAGAGGACCATTTAGCTTAGGCAACATTTGATTGCACTGATAGAATATACTGTATCGTTCTAAACTTAAACCCAAGTGCCCTGAATGACTGAGATTTCTTAGTGGTATAGTCCAATATACCAGCTGTAATCAGCTAAGTCTGTGATGGATCAAACTTGATTTCTCTACCACCAGTTTTTGTCATTATCATTTAAGCAACATCAAGGAGTGTAATTAGTAAACTTCAGTTCATATTATTTGTGCTAAGGTAAAAGCATAAGTCCTAGGAACAGAATTAGGCCATATGGTCCATTGATGTTGCTCTGCCATTTCATCATGATTAATTTATTTTCCCTCTCAACCCCATTCTCCTGCCTTCTCCCCATAACCTTTGACGCCCTGATTAATCAAGAACTTAGCATCCTCCGCTTTAAATGTACCCTGTGAACTGACCTGCACAGATGTCTGTGGCAGTGAATTCCACAGATTCACCTCCCTCTGGCTAAAGAAATTGTTCCTCATCTCTATTCTAAATGGATGTCCCTCAGTTCTGAGGCTGTGCCCTCTGGTCCTAGTCTCACCCACTATAGGAAACATCCTCTCTAGGTCCACTCTATCTAGGCCTTTCAATATTCAATAGGTTTCAATGATATCCTCCCTCATTCGAATAAACTCCAATGAGTTCAGCTCCAGAGCCATCAAACGCTCCTTGTATGTTAACCCTTTCATTCCAGGGATCATGAATCTCCTCCAGCCCCTCTCTTTCCTGAGATATTAGGCACAAAACTGCTCACAATATTCCAAGTGCTGTCTGACAAATGCTTTACAAAACCTCAGCATCACATCCCTGCGTTTGTATTCTAGTCCCCTCAAAATAAATGCTAACATAGCATTTGTCTTCCTTACCACCGTCTGAAGTTATTCTTTAGGGAATCCTGCACCTCTGACTTTTTAAATTTTCTCCCCATTCAGAAAATAGTGTATGCCTTTGTTCCTTCTACTGAAGTGCACGGCCGTGCACGTCCCTACACTATATTCCATCTGCCACTTCTTTGCCCATTCCCCCATTCTGATGAAGTCGTTCTGCAGACACTCTGCTTCCTCAACACTGTCCACCCCTCCACATATCTTCGCATCGTCCTGAAACAGCCATAAAGCCATCGGTTCCTTCATCTAAATCATTGACCTATTAAGTGAAAGGAAACAATCCCAACACAGACCCCTGCAGCACACCACTAGTCCCTGACAGCCAGCCAGAAAGGGCCCCCTTTATTCCCAGTCTTTGCCTCCTGCCAGTCAGTCAATCTTCTATCCATGCTAGTACCTTTCTTGTAATACCATGGCTTTTATCTTGTTAAGTAGTCTCGTGTGCGGTACCTTGTCAAAGGCCTTCTGAAAGTCCAAATACACAACATCCACTGGCTCTCCTTTGTCTATCCTGTCTGTTGTTTTCTCAAACAATTTGTCATGCAAAATTTCCCCTTGGGGAAAACCATGGAGATTTTGGCCTATTTTGTCCTGTGCCCCCAAATTTTCATCCTTAATAGTAGACTTCAACATCTTTCTAAGGCTAACTTGACCTATAATTTCGTTTCTTCTGCTTCCCTCCCTTGTTAAAGCATGAAGTGGCATTTTTGCAATTTTTCAGCCCTCTGGAATCATTCCAGAATCATGATTCTTGACCAATCATTACTAATAATTCCAAAATCTCTTCAGTTGCCTCTTTCAGAATCCCGGGGTGTAGTCCATTTGGAAGAGGTGACATCTATCTTCAGAACTTCCAGCTTCCCAAGCAAATTTGCATTTATAATAGCAGTGACATTCACTTCTTCCCTTGACACTCTCATATTTCTGGCATTCTGCTAGTGTCTTCCACAATGAAAAATGATGCAAAGTACTTCTTGTATCCTCTTTTATATTTGGGCTAGCTTACCTTCATATTTCATCTTTTCTTTCTGTGTTTTTTTTATTTGCCTTCTGTTGGTTTTAATAGCTTCCCAACCACTACCTCCCCACTCATTTTTGCTGTATTATATGGCTTCTGTTTGCTTTAATACTGTCTTCAGCTTTAACATCCCTTTGACTGTAATTTTATCCTGTCATCTTCCTGTCCTTCCTGATAGTCTGATTACACACTGCATCTCGTTATATACCAACTGCCCATCATCAGCCCTATCACCCCTGTTCCTTTTCTCCTGCCAAATTTGTTTGAGCTTTCCCCTACAGCTCTAGCAAACCTGCTGCAGGAATATTGGTCCCCACGGGTTCAGGTGTAACCTGTCCTTTTAGTAAAGGTCATACTGTACCTTCCCCATAAGAAATCGCAATGATCCAGTAATCTCAAACCTTGCCCTCCCCACCAATTCTTCAGCCATGCATTCATCTGCCTCATCATCCGGTTCTTGCTCTCACTGGCGTGTAGCACAGACAGCAATGCAAAAATTGTTACCCTGGAGGTCCTTGCTTTTTTGCTTTCTGCCTAACTTCCTACCCTCTCACCCTCGCCCTCATGTCGTTGGTACCTATATGTACTACAACTTGTGGTTGTTCACCTTCCCCCTTTAGAATGCCATAGACCTGATCCGAAAGATCTCTGGCACCTGGGAGGTAACATCCACAGAATCTGTTGTCCTCTCCTCTAACAATGGAATCCACTATCGCTACTGCACTTCTTCTCCCCCCTTTCCTTCTGACGCACAGAGCCAGACTCAGTGCCAGAGACCTGGTCGCTGTGGCTTCGCCTGGTAGGTTGTTCCCTGCAACAGTACCCAAAGCAGTAAACTTATCATTGAGGGGAACAGCCATGGGGTACTCTGCGCTGGCTGTCTATTCCCTTTTCCTCTCCTGACAGGCACCCAGGTACCTGCCTCTTGCAACTTAGGGTGACTACCTTCCCGTAGCTCCTATCTATCACCTCCTTGTTTTCCCATATGAGCTGAAGGTCATCCAGATGCAGATCCAGTTCCTTAACATGGTTTTTTAAGGAGCTGCAGCTGAGTGCACTTTAGGCAGATGTAGTTTTTAAGGAGACTGGAACTGAAGATTAATATGTGTATTCCAAATATTCAGCACTTGAATCTCTGAACTCTGTTAAAATAAACTATAGCATTATTAATTTCAATCTTACAAAGAATACTTCATGATTCCCCTCAGTAATATACTACTTGATTTACAGTTAAAACAGTTGTAGTAAAATTACTGTATTTAAATATTTTATCAATTAAATTTACAAGTGCAAAATACTGACCTTTAACATTATCAAAGCATTTCATTGTCTGAGATTTTAATTTAAAAGCCTAATTTGTCCAACTGATGTTGAAATTTTTGTTCGGTTTGCAATTTGAGAATTCGAATTGTCTCAATTCTCAGAGAACTATGTAGTTCCTGATCTTGTAAATATGGTAGCTTTCCATGTGTTACAAATAAAGTGTTAATAATTCACTGGTATATTTTGAGCTTGGAAAATGTGAGGGCAATTTTGGACACCATTTCTCAAGTTATTATTGAATGCAAGCTAAACTTACTGTTGAAAATATATCTTGTACATAATTTTAGAACTGGTACTTGTAAATACTTGATTACTTAGTGAATTAAGGGTATGATAATTGTATTATTCCAACAAATAATAAGTGAATTAATGTCTAAAATTATCTCTGATTTTTTTTAAAATCTTGGTTCTAGTATCTTCCAAAAGAAGAAATATACACTCCACCTATTGTCATAAAGGTTATTGACCATAGGCCATTTGGACGTAAACCTGTGGTTGGACAATGCACAATTCATTCTTTGCAAGAGTTTCGGATTGATGCCTATGCTGAAAAAGAATGTGTTGGAATGCAATCAAAAGGTATTCTCTAAACATCTCTCTAGGAAATTGCAACCTTGTAGAAATTACCTTTAACACAAATAGAAAATTTGGACTTCTATAGGATTACATCTAATGTGTTTTGAAATTTATAGGAGCTACTTTTAAGTAGTCATGCAAATGAGTCTCCTAATTTTAATCACGTCAGTTTTAAAATCATAATACAAATGTTTGGATATTTTATAACATACTGTAATCATTGATCCTTTTATCTGTACAGTAACTTTACTGTCAAATGCTCGTGATTGTGTTATTGACGTAGAAGACAACCAGAAACCTCTCCTGGAATCACAGGTAATATCCTTTTGGTGAAATCAGTCAATGCTTTGTTTTGTTTTTAAGTGAGTGGCTTGAAATCAGAATTCTATCTCCACAAAACCTAAACAGTACCTTTAATGTTCTGAGGTAAGACAATTTGCTCAGATATAACTGTGAAGAAATAGCATGCAAGTAGATGTGATTTCTTCGCATTTGGTAATTCTATACAATCCATGCATAAATGCTGTTTGCTAAAAATGCCATGGCAAGCTCATATGTTATGTGACAATTTGTAGATCAACAAGGATAACCTAAAATAAAAGATTCTAAAATACCTTAAATACAAATTCACTGTGGCATGGATGCCCTTGCTGTGTACAGTGGATTGCATAAGTATTCCATTACTTGAAGTTCAGTTTTTTGCTGTCGTTACTAGGTCTTGCTATAGAACCTGTAAAAATCCGATCCAAGATGTTTTAGATTTGAGAGAATAATGTTAAATTGCATTGCAGTGAGTGAATATTGATAAAAGGGAGTAACTTCTTTCAAAGCATTAGGTGGAACTCACTCGTGCATTCTAACTTTCAGTTTGTAGACAGTTTCACCCAGGCAGTCATCAAAATGACTTCACCAGCATTGCATGTATGTATGGAAGACACAAAGTTAGTAATATTCAGGGTTTAGGAGGCTTTTCCTGGATTTTTTTTTTCTGTCACTGTATGTTACATGAGAGGGAGTACCACCATCTGCTATCATTTTACCTTGAGCAACCTGCCAGTAGCTAACACGTTTTGAAAATATTTAATCCCTAAATTGAAATGATGTGCAAGTTATTTTTTGATCAAGTTAACTTCATTGTTTAGTATAGCCCACCACTGGGCATGATTTATGAGTTAAAATACTGTATGCAATAACCTTTACAGATATTTCCCCAATTTTTCCCCACTTTCCTCAGTTCCAAAGGCTGATAACATTGGTTAACAGAGTGTCAAAGATAATGATACTTTTTAAATTGGTAAACGTAATAGGTTGGTTAGCGTTCAGTGTCCTAGCCTTAGTATCTGATTTGATGTTACTTTTTTGCTAAAATGAGATTAAAACTACTTTTGCCTTCATTTTGACTTTCTAGTTCATTGTTTCCACTCTAACTACATGTATAATTTTCCCTTCTCCTCACCTCATGGTACCAATAGTTTGGGACATAGTTGAGGAAAGGGAAATTATAGTTGTCACCATGTGACGATTTCTGGAAGTAATGGAACTTGGAAGGTTTTGCTGCTGAGCCTGACTCATCCCACGTCCAGCCTCACGGAAACGTTTCCAGCAGAAAGGGACAGCACTGCCTGTTTTCTTTTTTTCAAACCTGAAGATTTTAGGCAGCATGGCTCTTATTGCAGCCTTGGCTTAATCGCTATTTCTATGGAAACCGTTTTAGTGAAGACAAGTTTGGATAGATTTTTGCGTAGTAGGGGAATTAAGGGTTATGGCGAAAAGGCAGGTAGTTACAGATGAGTCCACGGTCAGATCAGCCAAGCTCAACAGGTCAGATGGCCTACTCCTGCTCCTGTTTCTTGTGTTTCTTATGATCACATAACCTTAACTTTGAAACCTAAAACAATCGATGATTGAACCACTATATTTTCCTCAGAAATACTGAACATCATGTAACAATATAAAGCAGGGAATAAAGTGTTACTAATTTGTTTAGATTTTTTTTCATGCTGATGCTGTTTTTCCATGTAAGAATTCCAATCTATTTTATATTCACTCTAAATCCACTGTAAATCTTATTTTAGTGAAAGCAGATCCCAATTTATAGAAACATAGAAAACCTACAGCACAATACAGGCCCTTCAGCCCACTTGCTGTGCCAAACATGTACTTACTTTAGAAATTACCTGGGGTTCCCCATAGCCCTTATTTTTCTATTTATGAATATTTTGCTCATAAATTTCAATTTGTATTTGCATTTGGAATGCAACAGTTCACTCTGAATTAATGCTAGGAGACCTACAGAAAGCTAGTTATTGGCAGATGTTGCTCCTTTGCAGTAAATAACCTTTGTTTGAAAGCTTTGCTACTGTAACAGATGAAACGCTACTCCCAAATCTCACTTGCATACAGTAATTAAAATCATTGATTCAATAAAGACACCGCTTTTCTTATACAAGCCTACACAGTCGGCAGATTGAGTCTGAGACAAGTGGCCCTATCAAGGGCTATCTTAAACTTCACAGCGTTAATAAAATACTTCCATCACAATTTAAGATGGAATCCATTAATGAAAAATTCTGTAGGGTTGTCTGTTTTGTGTTCTTCTCAGGTATGTTCTTTAGTGCTGTATAGTGAAACAAATGATATGAAAATACACGACATACTAATAATGCTGTGGATCTAAAAGCATAGTGAAGACTGTGTAGGCTGATTTTTTTTTAAAAATAAGGTCTTTAGATACCATTGGCGGGAATATAATCTTGGAATAAAATCTTAGATGTGGAGTAAAGCTATAAATTGGGTGATAATTTCTGTTCATTAAACAATTCAGCAAAATCCAGCGCATGTTCATACACAGGGTTGTATTCTTAAAGAATTTCCTTTTTCAGTTCATTAAAGGTTGTACTAACACCGCATGTTTATTACATACTTTTATGCCAGGATCTCCATTTATTTATTTGATAATTTTGAACTTGAATCCAAAGTTTGAAAGAAGAAAAGTGTTAATCAAAGTTTTAAAACTTTAATCTATTGGCCTTTGCATTGTATGATAGTGCAATGTTTGACATGTAATGGTGTCAATTATTCTGTGTTCAGTGGTTTATCATCCTGATGAGGTATGTAATAAAGCAATGCTTTAGGAATCTTCTGGTGAGAATGAGGTGGTTATTCACAATGATGATCTCTCTTCCTGGTACAGGGAATTTTTTGATTATTCTTTTCTGCTTAGAAGTGCATGTTGCCTGTTTGAAATTGTAACATTTGTTTAATATTCTGATCACTTAATTTTCCCTTCCTCTTTTTATTTCCCAATTGTGGTATTGATAAATCATCTGGTGCTGTGACCAGACTGCTCAGGTAAGTTGCATTTTAGTGTTATACCTGTAACGGTGCAGTGCAGTGACAGGTTGATTTGAGATGTGGGGCCGAGAAACGAGTTGACGTTCTGTTCCTATTTACTTTGGTCTGTGTGTATTGAGAAAGGTATGGGTTGTCCTCACCTGTAAGCTGTATTGAAGTGGACATCAGTAATGAAGATGACCATTGTGACATCTGCCCCTTCTGCCTCATTTCCTCCCTTCTCTTTTCATCTCTTTGTTCCACATCAATGTTCAATCCTTAGTCAGAATCCTGTCCACCTGAATGTTGGCAAGCTGTTAGAGTTTCACATGAGCCCATTTGCAGTAGATACCGTAAGTCAGTGGTGGCACCGCCAAGGCCCAAATAACTGGTCTTAATTGTGACGCTGCACTTTACTATCTACCTACACAGCCCTCAATCTCTACTGTAACACTTCATTCTGCACCCTTGTTATTGGTTTACCTTTCACTACCTCTATGCTGTGATGAATTAACCTATATAGACACTATGCGAGACATTTTCCACTGTATCTAGGTACATATGACAATAGAATTACCAGTTTGTGGCTGTTGCATGTCTTTTAATGTATTAATTTTCTGGAGAGTTGATTTCTTTAATATAGAAGGATGAATCGATCGATTGGTGGAGCAAGTTTTATGCATCTTCAGGAGAACCTGATCGATCTGGCAAATATCTTCAGAAAGGATATGATACACTGAAGGTAATTTTGTTTGGTGCTTTGGTTGGGATTGCAGGGTTTTACAATATAGCTTTCAAATGTTTTTTGATTTTCGCAATGACTCCCTTTGATAGATTAAATATTAGAAGTACAAACCAAATGCAGCAAAAGATGCACAGATTTGTTTCTCAAGTATGTCTTAAACCTAGTTTCTTTTTGCCAAAAAAGAAAGTCAGAGGTAAGTTTCGAGATAAAGGTTGATCACTGATTCCTTACAACTTCCCTCCACTTCAGCAAAATCATCTGGTTTCCTGCAATTTGGAATTGTTTAAAATTCCATTCCTCACATTTCCCAGGAAAGTAAGTAGGAACTTCATAATTGAAATAACAATTTGTGGAAAAAATAATTTTATGATCATAACTGGAAACAAGATGCAAAACCAGGGTCACAACATGGAGGTAAGTAGGAGCATAGTGCCTCCATCCAGACTACCTTTCAGAAGAATGTATACAACCTGGTTATAGAAGCAATATTACCCATTTACAGTATTGGACGACAAATAAGGATAGTAAAATGTGTCCTTCCTAACACTGGTAAACATATAAGGTTATTAAGGGATTGGACATGCTAGAGGCAGGAAACATGTTCCCGATGTTGGGGGAGTCCAGAACCAGAGGCCACAGTTTAAGAATAAGAGGTAGACAATTTAGAACGGAGTTGAGGAAAAACTTTTTCACACAGAGGGTTGTGGTTCTGTGGAATGCTCTGCTTCGGAAGGCAGTGGAGGTCAATTCTCTGGATTCTTTCAAGAAAGAGTTAGAGCTCTTAAAGATAGGGAGTGAAGGGATATGGGGAGAAGGCAGGAAAAGGGTACTGATTGTGGATGATCAGCCATGATCACAGTGAATGGTGGTGCTGGCTCGAAGGGCTGAATGGCCTCCTCCTGCACCTATTGTCTATTGTAAACATGTATTCTTATACTCCTGAATTTTTTTTTCATATTTAAAGCTGTATCTTGAGCTTTGACAAAAACAAGTTGTTTTCCCCTGTAGGTGCTGTGTTGAACTTTTGCAACACTGTAGTACATTCAATTCTGGTTAACTGGGCACATTGGGACCAGTACATTTTGCCCCAATTAGCCAAAGTTTCATGGAAATAGTTAAAAAGGTATAAAAAAAAGACAAACAACTGTTTAATTTGAGTTACAAATAATGTATTTGAATGAAATACAGAACAAATTAGAACACCACCAGTACTAATTATTTATTAGTATCGTGATAGTTATTGACAAAACAATTTGGCTTTTAATTTGGTCAAATTGGGTAATTTTTTTGGCTGGTGTCAAATATTTTTGTGGCATCTTGGCAAGTGGCTGAATTTTTTTAAGTCGAGATTAAAAAAAACAAGATTATCAAATATCACTGCTTTTTTGAATAGGTGTCATTGGCCCAAATTGATTACATAACACAAGCACACACAACTGCCACTATTTAAAAACTGTTCACTCCAAGCACAGTGTAGTGTCTAATGGCCACATAAGTGCATATTACTAATGCTAGTTAGAAACTGTTCGACAGCAGTCTCCTGTCCAATTAAGCTGCTTAGTGTCCCAAATAAACAAAGGGAATCCCAGCTATTTTCTTGATTAGTTTCTGCTTTTAAAGAATTTCCTAAAGAAGCAGCTGCCTCAATTAACCACTGTCCAAATTAACCAGAATCCTCTATTTTTATAATGATTTCTGATTTCTTTTTGAAATAATCTACTTGCTTTGTGCCATAGCTTTCTTTGAACCTGTAGCATCCAAATTGCATTAATTTTCTGATTGGAATAAGTTTTTAATTCTGAGACTTCAAATATACCAGTGCCCAACAAGCATGGTAACCTGCCTCAAAGACTATTGTCCAGCAGTCCTTACATCCATAGTAATGAAGTGATTTGAGAGGTTGGTGATGAAACATATCAACTCCTGCATGAGAAGTGACTTTGATCCGCTCCAATTAGTCTAGCACAGCAGGTGCCATCTCACTGGCTCTTCAGTCAACCCTGATTGCTCTGAATTGACTACAGTTCAGCATTCAATACCATCATCCCGTCAAAACTAAATCAGTAAGCTTCAAGACCTTGGCCTCAATACCTCCTTGTGCAATTGGATCCTCGATTTCCTCACTTGTAGACCTCAGTCAGTTTGGATTGGCAACAACATCTCCTCCACAATCTCCATCAGCACAGGTGCACCACAAGCTGTGTGCTTAGTCCCCTGCTCTACTCGTTTTACACTTATGATTGTGTGTCTAAGCACAGCTCCTATGCTATATTTAAGTTTGCTGATGACACCACTGTTGTAGGCCTAAGATGAAGAATCAGCATATAGGAGGGGGGATTGAAAACCTGGCTGAGTGATGCCACAACAACCTCTTACTCAATGTCAACAAGACGAAGGAGCTGATTATTGACTTCAGGAGGAGGAAACCAGAGGTCCATGAGCCCGTCCCGATTGGAGGATCAGAGATGGAGAGGGTCAGCAGTTTTAAATTCCTCTGTGTTATTATTTCAAAGCATCTATCCTGGGCCCAGCACGCAAGTTCAGTTATGAAGAAAGCACAATATTGCCTCTACTTCAGAGTTTGTAAAGATTTAGCACGACATCTAAAACGGGAGGAGAAGATGGCGGCGTGACACAGCTCGCAGCGGCCACTCCGGTGGTGATGTCTGTTATTTGTCAAGTAGGGTGCTGTGCACAATCCTGATTTGATGGAGACAGATGTGAGAGCACGGAGGAACATCTGGTGAAAGCTCTGAAATGTCTGCTTTGCTGCTGCTGCTACTGTGTGGTCCAGAATCTCCGGAGGAGAAGGTCCCGAGTCCTTGGCTTTGCTTGTTGCTTGGCGGCCGGGACGGGGTCAAAGCGCTCGGCACAGGATGGTGCTCGGAGAGGCTCTGTCGGAGGCTCGAAGTTTTTGGACGGACTCAGAGTCCGCTGCGGTCAGGTGCTTCCAATGGTGCTGCATTGGCAAGTTGGCGGCACTTGGAGGTTCATGGCAGGGAGAGTTTCTCCCTTCTACCGTCTGCATGAGACGATGAATCTATCAGGACATTCTTTTTACCGTGCCCATGGTCTGCTCTTTATCAAATTATGGTACTGCTTTGCACTGTTGTAACTATATGTTATAATTATGTGGTTTTGTCAGTGTTAGACTTGGTTTGTCCTGTGTTTTCTTGTGATATCATTCTGGATGAACGTTGTGTCATTTTTTTTAATGCATGCATTTCTAAATGACAATAAACGAGGACTGAGCGTCCTCATAATCTTTAAAAAAACCAACTTCTATAGATGTGTACTGGAGAGGATATTGACTGGCTGCATCACCACCTGGTACGGAAACACCAATGCCCTTGAACGGAAAATCCTGCGAAGTGTGGTGGATGCAGCTCAGTCCATTGTGGGTAAAGCCCTCCTCATCATCATCGAGTACAGAGTTGTCGCAGGAAAGCAGCATTTATCATCAGTGACCATCACCACCTAGAATATGCTCTCCTCTCACTGCTACCATTTGGGGGAAGGTACAGGAGCCTTGGGACTCGTGCCACCAGGTTCAGGAACAGTTAATACCCCTCAAGTATTAGCCTATTGAACCAAAGTGGGTAACTTCACTCAATTTCATTTGAAATGTTCCCACAATCTATGCACTCACTTCAGGGACATTTCATCTCACGTTTTCGATATTTATTTAATTATTATCGTTATTGTTTCTTTTTGCACAGTATGTTGTCTTTTGCACACTGGTTGATTGCCCAAGTTGATGCAGTCTTTCATTGATTCTATTATGGTCATTATTCTATTACGGATTTATTGAGTATGCCAGCAGGAAAATGAACCTCAGGGTTGAATATGTGCTTTGATAATAAAGTTACTTTGAATTTTGAAATGCAAATATGTTCATGTCCAAGAACTTGTTGTTCCCTTCTGTTAAATGCTATGCATTTAAAACAAAGCTTTTCTGCATTGTTGTGAGGATTAAATCACAAGACCATAAGATGTAGGAGCAGAATTAGGCCATTTGGCCCATCAAGTCTGCTCTGCCACTTCATGGCTGATCCAATTTTCCTTTCATCCCCAATGTCCTGCCTTCTCCCCCTATCCCCTCATGCCCTGACCAATCAAGAATCAATCAACCTCTGCCTTAAATATACATAAAGACTTGGCTTCCACAGCTGCCTGGGGCGAAGAATTCCACAGATCCATCACTCTCTAGCTAAAGAAATTCTTCCTCATTTCTGTTCTGAAAGGATGCACCTCTGTTTTGAAGCTGTGTTCTCTGGTCTTAGACTCCCCCCACTATAGGGAACTTTCTCTCCACATCCACACAATCAAGGGCTTTCACCATTCGATAGGTTTCATTGCCATTTGATGAGCCAGTAATTGCAGATGGTAGAACAAAATCAAGTATTTAGCTAAAAAAAAAAACCCAGAAAAACCATTAAATGAATATAAAGTTACACCTTTAACAAAATATGCCTAGAGAATTGAAGTATGAAAGATTGGAGGTGCAAAGCAGACCTCTGCTTCACTAAGACAAATACTCAGTTGTTAATGTATGAAGCTATACTACAACCTCAAGGTCAATTAACTTTAACTTAGCCTGTAAGAATGTTTCTTCTTTTAAATGAGATCAATATATTTCTAGGATGATATTCAGTCATTTTCCAAAATATACATTAAGAAAACTATCATTATGCTTCCCTCTGTTTAGATAGTCAGAGTTGTTCAAAATCAGGAGCTAACTTCCCTCTCACAGCTCTTAAGAAGTCATTCTGACTCCGCCTGTTTGTTGCTGGGTGGCAATAAGCTTCTATTTAATGAACAGCTTTCCAAAGGTGTTTACAATAAGTTGATGTCGAAATTGCTGGCGTGAAAATCTGGTTAATTATCTTCGAATTATGACAAAGCTTAAAATCCTACTTTTGGAGTAAGGGTGGCTGACATGTAGGTGTAGGGTGAGGTCTTGATCTAGTTGCTTCAAGATTATACCCCAAGAATTGGTCAACGGAAATATACATTCAGTGGCCACTTTATTAGGTACACCGGTATACCTCGTTAATGCAAATATCTAGTCAGCCAATCACATGGCAGCAACTCATAGCATAAAAGCATACAGATATAGTAAAGAGGTTCAGTTGTTCAGACCAAACACCACAATGGGGAAGAAATGAGACCTTCGTGACCTTGACCATGGAATGACTGGTGTCAGATGGGACGGTTTGTGTTTCTCAGAAATTTCTCCTGAATTTGGAGAGAATGGTGCAAAAAACAAAACAAAAAAAAAAATCATCTAGTGAGTGACAGTTCTGTGGATGAAAATGCCTAAATGAGAGAGGTCTGAGGAGAATGGCCAGACTGGTTCAAGCTTGCAGGAAGGTGACAGTAACTCAAATAATTTTGTGTTACAACAGTGATGTGCAGAAGAACATCTCTGAACGCATAACACAACAAACCTTGAGGTGGATGGACTATAGCAGCAGAAGACCAGAAACATAAAGGAATGCCCTCAGTCATCACTTTAGTTGGTAACTCTTGTACCTAATTGAGACCACTGAGTGGATAGCCCAGTCGGAGAGATGAGCAAGCCTGCAGGACTCCAGCTGACAATTTGCGGCTAGCTCTTTACCCACTTGTGTTAGCTTTACAGAGTAGGAATTTTGCATCAATGAAAGATTTAGAGAGCACTGTCTTTCATTGCAATCATTTGCACAGCAGTTATGTCACTCTGTGCTGGAAAAAGGTTGTGTAATAGATATGCTAAGTAGTTACTGAAGTGAGGATACACTGTTGCTAGTTGTTATCTCAAGGAGATGTGCACTTATTGCATTGAGTAAAGGATCAGTTAGCAGAATTTTCACTAACCTTACCAGAGAAGCAAATGCAGAGTCTGGGCACTTACCTATAAATAATGCAGAATGGGGTTGCATGACAGAGCAAACCACATATCGGTTATCAGATTAATTAATCTAACCTTTGGTAGAGTTAATATATAGTTAACTCCCCAGCAAAAGGAGCATCCTGCTTGCAACCCTGTAAGGACTACATTTATAGAATCAAATGCCCCCAATCAGATAATGCCCATCCTTCACATTGTTCTCATCCTTAAATGCTCACAGTAAGGATATGTAAGCAGGAGGTGCTGTAGACTGGAATATAAGTTTGATAAGTATTGGACTTCTCTTGTCTTTGTATCATTGAAGATGGAGCTTAATGGGTCTGGACGATGCCCTATGAAGTATGGGTAGAGCAGAGGAGAATAACTTTGCGAAGATGACATTCACATACTTATACCACCTCCTCTGCAAAATAGAGGTAGAAAAGGTCATTTTTCATTGTGAATAGGACACAAGTTTCCTCCTAGCCTTGTGTACAGAAGCTGAACTATGATACAGATCAGCCACAACAGCCTGGAATGATGCTGGGACAGGTGTTGTGTGGGTTTGGTTGGAGCTTTGAATGTGATAACCTGCCTCAATGACTATCGTCCAGAAGCATTTACATCCATTGTAGTGCTGTGAGAAGATGGCGAAGAAGCATTTCGACTCCTGTGCGAGGAGCAACTTGGATCCACTCAATTTGCCTCCTGTCACAACAGCTCAACAGCAGATGCCATTTCATTGGCTGTTCACTTACCTGGCTGTGTGCTGCCACAACAATAACCTTTTACTCAATGTTAGCAAGACCAAGGAGCGGATTACTGACTACAGGAGGAGGAAACCGGCCCATCAGCCAGTCCTCATCGGGGGAATCGGAGGTGGAGAAAGTCAGCAACTTTAATTCCTTGGTGCTGTCATTTCCGATGATCTGTCCTGGGTCCAGCATGTTTATGACATTACCGAGAAGGCATGACAGCACATCTGCTTTCTTAGAAGTTTGCGAAGATCCTGCACATCATCTAAAACTTTGACAAACTTCTACAGATATGTGATGGAGAATATAACCAAATGTTTGCGTCATGGCCTAATTTGGAAATAACAATGGAAAAGCCTACAAAAAGCAGTGGATACAGCACACTCCACCATTGTGTGCATCTACATGGAGCACTGTTGCAGGGAAGCAGCATCCATCATCAAGGAGCCCCACCGCCCAGGCCATGCTCTCTTCTCACTACTGCCGTAAGGAAAGAGGTACAGGAACCCTGTGTCCCACACCAGCAGATTCAGGAACAGTTATTACCCCTCAACCTTCAGGCTCTTGAATCAGAGTGGATAAGTTCACAAAAACCACAATGCTGAACTCTCAAGGTCTCTATGATTCATGTATGCAATATTTTTCATTTATTTATGCGATTATTATTATTTTGTTGCTTCCTTTTTGTTTTTGCATATTGGTTGTTTGTCCATCTTTGTTGTGTGCAGTTTTTTTTGATTCTGTTGTGTTTCTTTGTATTTACTGTGAATGTCCATAAGAAAATGAATCTCAGGGTAGTATATGATATTTATATACTTCAATAATATATTTACTTTGAACTTTGAACTGAGGCATTCCTCACCGGAGGTTAAGGTAGGAGCATGTTTTCAAGTAAACTTCATGGTAAGATGGTGCCATTAATTAGTGACTCTTTGTGTGCAACTCTAATAGGAACCATCAGATATTCCCATTTATCACTGCTGCAGCTAAAATCCACAGTCACTGCCATTGGTACTTCAGTAAGCAGCGTCACCTTAAGATGTCTAAAAACTGTATTGCTACTCTAAGTTGACCAACCTCGAACAGTAGACTCTAGTTGCGAGTGCAGTTTCCCTTAAAGAACGTGAAAGCAGGGATGCTACAGTGATCTAAAAGCTCAATTGAGATGCAGAGCCTTCAGACCTCTGCTCCGAACTATCCTGCTGGACCTCAGAGTAAGATTGCTGTGTATGAGGGATATCAAGGACTGTAGTGTACTTTGCTTCACAGAAACATGGCTATCCTTTGCCGTTTTGGACACAGCGCTGCAGCTCGATGACTTCGCCATTCTTCGCAAAGACAGGACAGCTCAGTCTCTTAAAGGCATAGGAAGTTGAGAATGCTTAATGATTTAACTCATTGTGGTACACAAACATGGCAGTTCTGTCTCAGTCCTGCTCACCCGACCTGGAACATCTAGCAGTCAAATGCTGTCCATTTCATCTGCCATGGGAGTTTTCTGCCATCACCCTGGTAGCACCATACACTCCACCTCATCCAAACTATGGAGGAACTGAGCAACGTAACAGACACACAACTGTGTCACCTGATGCCTTCCCTATCTTTGCAGGAGATTTCAACCCGGCCAGCTTGAGGATGTCTCTGAACAACTACCACCAACGTATCACCTATAGAATTAGAGGAACCAACACACTTGACCACTGTTACACCACCATCAAGCACACTTATTGCGCAGTGCCATTCCCACTCTTTGGAAAGTCTGATCTTCTACTTCCAGCACAGGGAGAGACTAAGCTGCAACACCAGTGCTATGACCGAGAAGGTACAGTCAAGGGCGGTGGAGGAGTGCTTACAGGACTGCTTTGAGTCAGTGGACTGGACATTAGTCAGAGATTCATCCTTGAGTCTGAATGAATACGCCATAGTTGTCATTGACTTCATCAAGACCTGTGTTGGTGAGGGTGTGCCTTAGAAAACATACTGGACATACCCAAATCAAAAGCCATGGATAAACCAGGAAATTCTTAGTCTTCTAAGAACTAGAACTGTGGCATTCAAGACCAGAGATCCAGAATTATACAAGTAGTCCAGGTATAACCTATAGAAGGCTACCTTAAGCGTGAAAGAACAGTTTGGTTGAGGTTACAGAGGGGATCAGATGCACATCAGCTCCAGCAGGATTTGCAGGCCAGTACTTCCTACAAAGCAAAGCCTAATATGAACAGCAGTGATGCTTCACTTCCGTACGAGCGCAACGCCTTGCATGCTTTGAAAGGGAGAATAAGACTATGTCCATTGGAATCTCTGCAGCATCTGGTGACCTTGTGATCTCTGTCTCAGAACAACAGCATCAGAACATCGTTCAAGAGGGTGAACACTCGCACAGCATCAAGCCCTGATGGTGCACCTTGTGGGGCTCTGAAAACTTGTACCAACCAATTGGCAGGAGTGTTCAAGGACATTATCAGTCTCCCAGTGCTACAGTCGAAGGTGTCCACCTGTTTCAAAATGGCGCCAATCATAATGCCTTACAAGAGCAGGGTGAGCTGCTCAGCAACTATCACCCGATGGTGCTTACATCTACTGTGACGAGGTGCTTTGAGAGGTTGGTCATGGCTAGAATTAACTCTTGCCTTAGCAAGGAAGAGCGGCAATTTGCCTAATGGGTGCAGTCTCACTGCCTCTCCACTTGGACTTGGGTCTCCTGGACATGAGTAATTACTTGAGTCACGCTGCTGTTTATTGAATCTAGCTTGACATTCAACATAGTCATACCCTCAGTTCTAATTTAAAAAGCTCCATAACCTGAGCCTCTCTGCCTCCCTCTGTTGAGTTCTTTATACGTACCATGGGTTACTAAGAGCAAACCATATTCGGGAAGAATTAAAACTAGAACTTTTGTTTACAACAGCAAACATCAACCACGTTTTCACCATACAGTTTCGAGATCATTCTGTCATTTCTGCACATGGTCCAAACCCTGTCCAATCACGTTCTTACACGTGATATAACCCCATCTTCCTTTCCTTAAAAAGAATAACAATTAGCAACATTAATCAAAACAAAAGCATAATTTTTCATGTCTCAGTCTCTCTGGGGTTTACGAACACAAGTAGACCTTCTAACTGGTTCATACACTTGTATTTCGTTGTTATTTTCATGTGTTGACTGGTCTGCATCAGTTAATTGAAACTCTGAAACTCTTTCTGAGGTATTTGAGAAGAAATTGCAATTCATTCATTAACTGTGTAATCTTTTTTATGCTGAGACTTCATTTCAATAAAACTTCTCAATTCCTTCACTTGCGTTTTCACTTCTCCAGTTGGATACTGATTCTTGTCACTCTTTGGCTTCAGATCCGTGTTGTACTGTACTGGCAAGTTTGACCTCTGTCCACTGTATTCTAACTCTGTATCACTGTCCAGGACTAAATCTCTTTTCACCAATTTCAGTCTCTCACAGGCAGATAGACCCAGTATTGACTGTACATTCTTTGGCACCACTGCAAATGAAAGCATGTGCACCATATTTTTGTGTGATACTTTTGCCACACATGTTCCTTTAACTGGAGTGTCTGCACCTGAATACCCAGTCACTTTTATATTTGTCTGTTGTAACTTTGGTCTAGGCTTTAATGCATTAAACGCAGATTCTGCAAGAACATTTACTTGTGCTCCAGTATCAAGTTTAAACGGAATATTGTTTTGGTTCACTTGCAATGGAATAGTCCAGTCATTCTTTCTTTCTTTGTTTTCACAAAGCACATCTATATAAAACTCCTCAAGTTCATTTTCAAGCACTGCATTTACATGTTTTATTTCCTTTCTACTTCTGCAACAGCAGGAAAAATGATTACTCTTACCGCAGGTGTTGCACATTTTCGGATACGCTGGACACTTTTTTAGATGATGTTGCCACCCACAGCGATCACAATGTTTTTTTCTTTCAGATGACGTCTTGCTTTCTGTTGGTTTCATTGTCGCTGCATTTTTTTCTAATATGTTTGTGCTTTCAGCGTCTACGTAGCCGTTATTGATAGAAAGCTCTGCAACATCATAGTCTCAGAAGCTTTGCAGAGTGCCACAACTTTTCCAAATTCTAATCTTGTTCTAACAGTCTTTCTTTCAGACCATTATCCAGAATGCCACAAACAATTCTGTCTTTAATGAGAGGGTCTGTAAGCTCTGCAAACTCGAATCTCTTACTGTGGTTTCTCAACTCCGTAACAAATTGATCAATTGTTTGACCAAGTTTCTGCCAACATTTGAAAAAATTATAGTGCTTATATGTCACATTACGCTTCAGTATACAAAATGTGTCAAATTTGTCAATTATCGCTTTTAGAATCAAATTATCTCCATTTTCAAAAATAAATTGGTTATATACTTCAATTGCGTCATCCCCTATTACATGGAGTAGAATTGCAGCTTTTGTTTTTTTCCATTTTATTACCTGCTCCGATGGCCAATAAATAAATTTCAAATCGCCGTTTAAATCTTTTCCAGTTTTCAGCTACGTTTCCAGTCAGCTGAAGTGTCGATGGGGGTAGCAAAACTTCCGTTTTTAAAGCTGTTAGCAAACAACGAGAAAGTTTGCACTCTTTTTTTTCAATTATCTTTGCTTTTTCCGTGTTAGTGAAACGTGATATTCTTCCAGACTGACTTCTGACACCATGTTGAGTTCTTTATACGTACCATGGGTTACTAAGAACAAATCATATTCTGGAAGAAATAAAACTAGAACCTTTATTTACAACAGCAAATAGCGACCACGTTTTTAACATACAAGTTTCTGTCATTTCTGCGCATGCTCTGAACTCTGTCCAATCATGTTCTTACATGTGATATGTGATATCACCACACCCCCTGCAACTGGATTCTTGACTTTCTCACCAGGACACCACAGACTCTGCAGATCAGAAATAATATCCCCCCACTGACAATCAACACTGTTACTCCTCAACGATGCATGCTTAACCCACTGCTCTACACTACACCTATGACTGTGTGGCTCGGCACAGCTCAAATGCCATCAGTAAATTTCCCGACAGTGCAGCTATTCTCTGCAGAGTTTCAGATGGTGATGAGAAGGCATATAGGAGCGGGATGGATTAGCTAGTTGAAAGGTGTCACAGCAACAATCTTGCACTAAACCTCAGTAAGACCAAAGAATTGATTGTGGACTTCAGGAAGGGGAAATTGAGTAAATGCACACTAGTCCTCATTGAGGGATCAGAAGTGGAAAGGGTGAGCAGTTTCAAGTTCCTGGGTGTCGGCATCTGAGGATCTGTCCTGGGCCAAATGTATTGATGCAATTACAAAGAAGGAACAGCAATGACTATATTTCATTAGGAGTTTGAGGAGAGTGAGTAAGTCACCAAAGATGCTCACGAATTTCTACAGATACACCATAGAGAGCATTATAACTGGTTGCATCGCCATCTGGTACGGAGGGGCTACTGCACAGGATCAGAAAAAGCTGTAGAAAGTTCTAAACTCAGCCAGCTCCATCATCATGGGCAATAGCCTCCCTAGCGTTGAGGGCACCTTCTAAAGGTGATGCCTCAAAAAGCTGGCATCCATAATTAAGGACGCCCATCATGCAGGACAAGCCCTCTTCTCATTGCTATCAGGGAGGAGATACTGGAGCATGAAGACACACGCTCAATGTTTCAGGAACAGCTTTTTCCCCTCAGCCATCAGATTTCTGAATAGACAAGGAACACCAGGAATACTACCTCAGTATTTTTCCCTCTCTTCATTGCACCACTTAATTGATTTATTTTTGTATATACTTATTGTGATTTATAATTTTCATTACTATGAATTGCAATGTTCTGCTTCTGCAAAACAAATTTCCTGACATATACTGGTGATATTAAACCTGATTCTACTTGTAATGATGTTGTCTTCAAATGTTTGTGTGTTATGCCTCTCCTTCTGGGCTATCTTGCATATTTCTATATGGAGGAATTTCTTTAGCCAGAGGGTGGTGAATCTGTGGATTTCACTGCAACAGATGGCTGTGGAGTCCAAGTCATTTGGTATATTTTACGCAGAAGCTGATAGGTTCTTGATTAGTAAGGGCGTCAATGGTTATGGGGATAAGGCAGCAGAATGCAGTTAAGAGGGATAATAAATCAGCCATGATTGAATGGCAAAGCAGACTCGCTGGGCCAGGTGACCTAATTCTGCTCCTATGTCTTGAGTACATGTAGCATCTGGCCTGAGCTCCCACTCAAAGAATGCACAGCCAGCAACATAACCATGAAAGCACCGCCATTTTAAGGTGGTTGCCAAATACCAGGGAATTAGTGGTCTTCAGTAAATATGTCTATAGTGAAGTGTAGCCACTTTCATGAGCAGATTGCAGCATAGAATTCAGCAGATTGCAAAGGTTGCACTTGGATAGAGTGGCCTTTAACTGTTGCAGCCAGAGAACTGGTAGTATTGTGGAAACTTAGTTTGTATTCTCTTGAACCAGCATCATGTGCCGGAGACAAAAGAACATGAGCAATGATGTTGGGTTTGTGTGTGTGTGTTGAGTGGTGCATGAAATTAATATTACTGGAAGTGCCTGCTTAAACTTTGGAATGCAAACAGTGCAATCCAGTAAATTGATGTTTTTATGCAAAAATCAATTTTCATTCGTATTTATTTCCTTTGTGGTTCTTGGCAGGTTATGTTTACCTTTTATTTTGTAAATGGAAAAAGTTGTGGGTACGGGCCAGCTTCTTTTAGGGGAGCAAACAGCCCTTGGCTTGAGCTCTCTGCTGTTCATCCTGTCTTGAACTTCTGCACATGCAGGGGTAAATGTTAATGTGAGCTGGAGGTCAGGTGCTGGTGTGTTGGCTCTAACCACCAAGCACCAATATATCTCACTCATATGGGTAACTGCAATTTAAAAAAAATAAATTAGCATTAAAAAACTCAGCATCTTGGAAAGACTTGAATGTGCATTTTTCCTTTCTAAAGAGCAAGTGCAGTTTAATATTTATTGCATGTGTAAGAAAATTAATTAGGCATGTCAATGTAAATGTTTTTTTTCAGATATAGAGTCTTAATAGAAGGGCGTCACTGTAGAACAGAGATGAGAAATTTCTTTAGCTGAGGGTCATGAATTTGTAGAATTCATTGCCACAGATGATTGTGGAGGCCAAGTCACAGAGTATATTTACAGCAAAGGCTGATAGGTTCTTGATTAGTAAGGACATCAAGGGTTGCAGGGAGAAGGCAGGAAAATGGGGTTGAGAGGGAAAATAAATCAGCCATGATTGACTGGTGGGGCAGACTCAATGGGCCAAATGGCCTGATTCTGCTCCTATGTCTTGTGGCCTTATAGCAGCAATGTGCTGAAGGGAGGAGAATGGATGCACTTTGCATCTGGCCCCTCTGCTTTCTGCCAGCATTTTCTGAGAAAGTCATTCAATTGAATGGGCTTGCCAATGCTGATGGGGGAAAGAAACACAAGCCGTTTTCAAGATTTATATAGTTGTACTCATGTCAGGACCCGGCTGGTGGCATGGTGGCATAGTGGCATCAGCGTTGGACTTCGGGACGAAAGGTCCCGAGTTCGAATCCAGCCAGCTCCCCCGCACGCTTTCCATCCATGCTGGGTTACGAGCTGGTGATCTCTTTGGAAACTCACCCAGCAGAAGGCAATGGCAAACCACTGCTGTGACTTGCCTCGTATGTGCTTCCCCACTACGTCATCAGAGAGGTGTGGAGGGAAATCGTCCGCTAACCGGAGAAACTCCGGATGCGACGTACCTTTCCTACTCATGTCAGTACTCATGAACATTAATTAGTGGTACAGTGGGTCCTTCGAGTCACACAGCCCCAGCAAACTCTCAACCCAGATTAAACCTAAACTAATCATGGGACAAGTTAACCTATCCGGTACATCTTTGGATTGCGGGAAGGAAACTGAGCACCTGAGCAAAACCCACATTTCTCATGGGGAGGACATATATGGAAATTCCTTACAGAGCAGTGCTGGAATTGAACTCTGAACTCTGGAATGTTCCAGGCTGTAGTAACATGCCAACCACTATGCTACTGCGGTGCCATTTATCAGTTTAAAAGTGTTGGAGACCTTGGGGTGAGTCCTGGATTGTAGTGCAGAGCCTTCTTTATCACGAAGGTAAATAGAGTCAGTTAGGTTTGCTATCTGTATCTGCAAAAGGTTGGTGAAGATGGGCAGTGGGTTTGCTCCAGGCTGATCTGGCTTAAAGTTTTACTGTTTCCAATGTTGTTGCTCCTGTTTGGAGTAGATTGTACTTATAACACTACTCGGTTGGCAAA
Organism: Mobula birostris; assembly: GCF_030028105.1. NCBI lineage: Eukaryota > Metazoa > Chordata > Chondrichthyes > Myliobatiformes > Myliobatidae > Mobula > Mobula birostris. Next base: position 38,163,377 of record NC_092390.1, read on the forward strand.
TGATATTTAACAGTGGCATATTAACACTGCTAAAGTTTTAATTATGATTAATATTTGTTACCTAGGCTGCTTATCTGCTATTGTCCCTGCCAGTTAGATTCCAAAGGTCTGTTTTCTACTTTCACTTGAAATGAAGAGAGTTTGACATTTTGCATTGCCTGTAGACATATAACTGTCAGCACAATTAAGAGAGATGATTTTAAAACTGTCACTGCCTGGACATTTTCAGATTACACCTGGCCCTAACTGTTGCCAATAATCAGCCCCACGCCAGCTTCCATCTAGATAAGGTGATTCTACCTTCCAGGCAAAAAATGAAGTGGGACTAGTTGGTGATAAGAGTGCTTCTTGTTTCTTTCTTGTTTAATTTGGCTTCCTTGACTTCACTCCCTACAGGTGTATGACACAGCTCTGGAGGATGTCCCTGAATTCAAAGGGCTGACTGATTTCTGCCAGACATTTAAACTCTACAGGGGCAAATCTGAGGATGATGAAGACCCGTCAGTTGTAGGTGAATTTAAGGTAGGCCTTTTTCTTTAAACTAATGTGGTTTCATTATCAATTTTTAAAAAATATTTAATGAATATAATTGCACCTTGCATGTATCAGGGTGAAAGTCTAACTCTTGAGATTGTATTCAACCAAAAAAAAATCCAGTTTACCTGCCTTTAAAAGATTACGTGCTCTCTTTTCAAGTAGTCCAAAGAGTTTGAATATACATATTGCTTGTCTGCAGACATTCTTAATAAATTAACAAGCAAAATAGCTTAAGGTTAATATAGGAGTTATGCTGTCCATCACTATGTAGTTATGAGCTGTATCTTTTAAGCAGGCATGCAGTTGAAACTACCATTCTACTGGAGTGGTCTTGCACAAAAAACTTTGGAGTAAAGTAATGGTAGAAATGGGATTAATAGAACATATGGACTATTTCTCATTGAGTTTTTCTCATCACCCTACAGAAAAATTAATAGTTTTGGATATTCCCCACATAGTGTTACACTTGCACTTGTCTGATGGACCACCATGTTAAAATCTTGACCATCTGTCTCACTCCTACCTTGCATTCCTTTCTACTGGCTATCTGCTCTCTACACTCAGTCCTGATGCCGATTATCAACCTGAAATTGCCTCCACAGATGCTGCCTGACCTGCTGATGTTCTTCAATCAGTTTTTTTTTGCTCTGGATTACAGCATCTGAAGTCTTTGTGTCTTCTAGATAGTAGACCGGCCCATTATTAGAATTCCTGGCATTTCCTTCTATAGGATAACCAAGACAGCAGAGCTTCCAGGTCAAGCTGATGCTTATGGACAAGGAAGTATTAATTAGGTAACACAGTCTCTGAGTTGAAGAAGAAATCAATAATATTCCAGGTCTGTGGCTACTTTTTCTGTGTGGCCTTCTCTCCAGGTTCACAGTAGCCACATTAAGAAACTGGAGCAAAGGGAAAAATGCTTTTCTTAATGTTTTATTAATCTCTAACCCTTTCAGAAGGGTTTAAGATTGGGGGTATAAAAGCAAGTTTTTACCGTGGAGGCTGATGATTTTAATGGAATGAGCTGAAAGTGGAAGCAGTAGTGGTGGGTCCAATTACATTTAAAAGACATTTGGATAGATATGAGAGATATGGGCCAAATACAGGCAAATGGAACTAGCTTAGGAGACATTGATTGACATGAACAATTTGGGCCAAAGGGCCTGTTACTGTACTGTACATCTGACTCTACTGGTCTGACCTGCAAAGATTTTGGCTTGCGAAACAGTGGTGTGTTTATAGGTAAGTACTCCTAAGTCAGTAAGGGAGGATTCCTTGAGACTTAAAAAAAAAAAAAAAAAAAAAAAAAAAAAAAAAAAAAAAAAATTGAAAACGGATAATTTCACGCAGTTCAGATATTGGAAACTATTGCTGATCCTAGAAATCTGAAATAAAATATGATTGAATATTCAATGTTGGACAGCGTGGACAGAGATAGAGCCTATTCATTGGAGCTGTGGTAATCAAAACCCTAATTCGGTTTCTCTCTTCGCTTGTGCTGACTGACCTGAGTATTTCTGTGTGATAGTTCCTTCAAGCTAGTTTGTGTAAGCACCATCCTGACCAGAATCTCATAGAAAAATAATTGGTGAATACTGCAATTGTCCTGAATTTATTCCCATGAATTATTTACCTGTCCAGTGACACTGAGCTTTCATGTCATTTGCTTATATTTTCTAGGGCTCCTTCAAAATTTATCCTTTAAGTGATGATCCCAATGTTAAAATGCCTTCACGCCAGTTCATCGAGCTGCCTGACAGTGGAACTCAAGAATGTTTGGTGCGAATTTATATCGTAAGAGCCATTGACTTGCAACCAAAAGATAATAACGGCAAGGTAGGAAACTTGAATATTTCACTTGCATTGAATCTGCTGGCATCAAGTAATTTCCAGAAGATTATCACTGCATTAGGAGGGTATGTGAGTCGTGTAGCCTTTATCTCATTGCAGTTTTTTAATCTACTTTTACAAGATTATGTTGAAAATCTGTTGTTCAAGTGCACATAGTTTTATTTAAGTGCCTGCACAGTTGCTCATCTCTCTGTCTGATCTCTGCACACCAGTCTGCATGATAAAATGGGACCGGATACCTGAAGGCAATAGGAGATGGTGGTCAAACATCACATACCCATCTGATCCCCCAAACTCCACTTCACAAATTTCCCCTTAAATAATTTTATTAGTTTAGACATGATATTGTGGATTTCTGACTCCTGATCTGAGCAAGTAAATGGACAGGTCTTAAGCTACATAACATATTAACATTTCTTTCAATTTCTTTAGTCCTTTCTTGGCATCTAATCACAAGGGCTGAGTTTCTGTCCATTGTTTTTGCAATGAACCTTCCTGTTGATATCCAGCTTGTAACCAAAACAATCAGGAGGCCAGGGACTGTTCTTGACCTCTTTTCTTCCATCTTCCTTCTATTCCAAAGCCCTGGAATCACAAATTGGTCTTCATTACCACTACCTCACTGGTCTAGATTTATTATGATGCTTAGTTCCAGTTTTGAACTGTGCTCTATTTATAAAATCAAATATCACTCAGCCAAACTGATTAAAAATGTTTTTTTGGGTATTTTGTTTCCAACACATAGTTTTGTTGCACATATGCCTTTATTTTCTTTACTGGAAACCTTTACAAAGCAAGCTGATTTAAGCTTTGACCAGTTTGTATCTAGATCAAGAAAGAACAGGGGTGGGAGAATAAAACCAGGACAAACCAACGGCTATAATACTTGTAAATGCAACAATAGCTTGTCAATGACTAATAAGTTTAAATTGCAGGAATTAATGTTTCTAGGCCACTTTCCTGTAGCAAAAACTCTGATCCCTACATGTAGATGTTTTGGTTGTCAATTACCCAAAAACTCTTACAATATTTCTTTTGTATTTTGTGTTCCGGATACCAGAAGCAGATTTTCACCAAGATCTGGCATGTTCATACTTAGAAATTTAAATATAAATAAGAAAAATGTAGCTTTATTTTTAGTTCAGTTTCTGGATGCAATTTCTGGTGGTATAGCCAGCTGATAGAAACTAGAGAGGTTGAGTGGATGTCCCTTTGTTTATCCTTGTCTACCTGATTAATTTTACCAAAATAACTATTTTTCCCTTTTGCTAAATTTATTGTATTAATTTTCCCCTAAAAACCATTTTTCTTTCAGTGTGACCCTTATGTGAAGATCAGCTTGGGTAAAAAAACAATAGAAGATAGAGACAATTATGTTCCTAGCACTTTGAGCCCAGTGTATGGCAGGTAATGCATAATATATTTTGAATGTTCAGTGCGTATTCTAATAAGGGCTGTCAATAGAAGTAACATTATCTTGGGTTAAATGGGCATCTTTAGATATAATAGTTCTTGCTTCCGTATATTACTTGCTATCTTAAGTGGTTTGTGTTTTTCTTCTCTTCTATTCGCACAATGCTCTACAAAAACATCAACTATAAGTAACCATTCCTTCATTGATTCATTCAAGTCTTACTGGTTTGTTAATCTGCTGGTATACTGCAGTTGAATTGCATGACAATTTGTTAGTATTTTTAAAACCAATACTCTTCCAGTCCTTTTAAGCAAACAGTCAGCAGGACTTAAGGATGTGTAATGGGGAGTGTGTTCAATCATGGCCCAAATTAATTTAAAAAACATAAGCAGATATGAAGTGGTCTTCACTCTGCAAACAAAACTTTTAGAAATAGTTTAGACATGGGGCCAAGCATGGGACGCATTACTCCGTGAGCTTTCATCTGTTGCTTAACGGACAGTAATGTTTTATGGGATACTAGTGAAATTGCTTTTCTGTAAATTGTAGCCTTAATCAATTTAAAAACACCTAAGTGGGTAGACTATGCCTCAATTTAATGTTGCATCTGAAAGGCAATGCTGGTGGCAGTGCAAGACAGAATTATCGACCTGGACTTTTCCCTTGGTTCTGGAGTCAGGCTTGACTCTACCCCTACGGCACCTGGAGATGAGAGAATGACTACAAAGCCAAAAATAACCTTGTGAGTCAAAAGTAAAGCAGCAAGTACTTGTGAGTGCAATGATTGGAGCACCAGTTCAAATAAAAACTATTAGGTGCTAGACTAAAATTACTAAATCAGACAACAAGCTACATTCAGAATCGGATCAATTTATTGTTATATATACCTGGGTGCAATGTAATTCTGTGCTCCTGTGAATCTCAGTGTACAGCATACATGGTAGTAATTGAAGGCATCCGTTAGTCTTGTGAGACCATGAATTTGCACCTGGAAAGTCTTCACTCTCCAGGGCACAGGCCTGGGCAAGGTTGTATGGAAGACCGGCCGTTGCCCATGCTGCAAGTCTCCTTTCTCCACAACACCGATGTTGTCCAAGGGAAGGGCAAGGGCCGATACAGCTTGGCACCAGTGTCGTCGCAGAGCGCTGTGTGGTTAAGTGCCTTGCTCAAGGACACAACACGCTGCCTCGGCTGGGGCTCGAACTCACGACCTTCAAGTTGCTGGTCAAATGCCTTAACCACTTGGCCATGTGCCCACATGGTAGTAATTAATACAAAAAATACAGGGTGTTGCTGGATCTCTGCTTAATTTCTGGTCCTTGGGATTCCTCCAGGAATCAAGAATGAAGAGTAGTCTTCATTCTAAGATTTTCATACAAACACACGAATATTAAACAAACTAAATAAACAACTGAGAAACGATGCTCAGAGATGTATAGATGAAAGAATAAAGATGGCGCTTCTAAAAAATCTATCACTTTTATAGACAAGTTGAGAGACATTCCTTAGCAATGAATTAGTTAACAGGCTACATAATTAAAACAATTATATCATGTAGGTAAGGTGCTAATACTTAGCCAATGAAAAATGAGAATGGTGATAAACCAACACACATAAAAGTTGCTGGTGAACACAGCAGGCCAGGCAGCATCTCTAGGAAGAGGTACAGTCGACGTTTCGGGCTGAGACCCTTCGTCAGGACTAACTGAAAGAAGAGCTAGTAAGAGATTTGAAAGGGGAAGGGGGAGATCAGACATGATAGGAGAAGACAGGAGGGGGAGGGATGGAGCCAAGAGCTGGACAGTTGATTGGCAAAAGGGATATGAGAGGATCCTGACGAAGGGTCTCAGCCCGAAACATTGACTGTACCTCTTCCTAGAGATGCTGCCTGGCCTGCTGCGTTCACCAGCAACTTTGATGTGTGTTGCTTGAAATTCCAGCATCTGCAGATTTCCTCGTGTTAAGGTGATAAACCGTTAGTTTAGCTGTTATGCCGCTTTCTGCCAGTAAGAGTGAAAAATGAGTTTGTTAAAAAGTACAAATCTTACAAGTATTTTTTTTAAAAAAGAGAAAGTTGTTTCCAACAGTTCCCCCTCCCCCCACCTTTTAATTCTGTAAGAAATCCTGGCAGAATCACATCTGAAAATTCAGATCTTAAAAAAATCTACATTACAGATTATTTAAAAGCCACTGTTTAAAGACAGTTTTAGTAGTGCATCATGATTGAATACATTTGGAATGCTTATAGGAGTTTGAGCTATTCTGCTAATAATCACTTTTAAACAAACACAAACATTTTGTTTATGATAATGTCCAATAATTATATTCATGTGTGAAGTCTTCCCAGAGTATTTGTGTTAAACTGGATTCACTTTAGCTCGCCTGCAGTGGCTGACGTGTATTCACTTACTTTTACCTTGACTGCTGAATTAATAATTAGCAGTACTTGGTAAAGACCTTCCCACCAACTTCCCAGCAGTTCTTTGTGTGGTTACCAGGACCCACTCGCCAGGAATCAAGTTGTGTACTCCTCCTGATGGACCACTCCAAGCAGCAGAAACCTCTTGAGAAGCAGACTGAACAGCTGCATTAGTTTTGAACAATAATCAACTAAGCTATCTGCCATAACATGTATATCAGCCTGTCTGAGACAGAGAGCTCCCTGTCACCATTTCAAGTGGACTCAACTCTGTTTTGTTTACAGTTGCCTGGATGCTGCATAAACCACAGGAAGAGCTGTAGGCCCTGGTCTGCCTTCCTTGTGATACTTAGTCATTGTTTGATGATGCCATTCAATCTTTCAACTTGTCCTGATGACTCTGATGTGGACAATGAAGAGACTATTCAGTGTTCATCAGTTGACATAATTCTTGACAATCATTTCCAGTGAAATGTGTTCCTTGGTCAGAGTCAATGTGGCATGGCAAATCCCCATCTACTAGGAATACAGTCCTTAATCAGAGCCTTGGCTGTGAGTGTGGCAATAGTTTTTCTCGTTGGGATGCCTTCCACCCATCTTGAAAATTTGTCCGAATATCATTGGCACTTTGGTAATGTAGATGTTAAAATGGACCAGGTGGGGCAGGATTACTTAGTTGAAGTAGCTTCTCCATTGATCTGGTGTTTGTTTTCTGGCGTGTCATACATCTCTCAACTGTTTGTCAAGCTTACATCCTGAGCTTTGGATTCCACCACCAGTGGGAGAATTTGTCGGCCATCTTTTGCACTCCATTGTGTTCTAAGGAGTGTATCTGCTGTGCCAGGTAAGGAAGCAGCTCGGCTGGGGCTACTAGTCTATGACTACTGCTATATCTCCATACTCCATCATTGTTTAATAACCCACCATTTTCTATACAGTACCTCTTTGCTTCATTTGAGCAAAGATCTTGCATTTCTTGAGTAACTTGCATGTTCGTCTGTGACACAGTGTTTTACTTGGTTTCAGTTATCGAGTTTTCTTCCATTTCTTTGATTTTCTTTATTCCTTCTTTCCTTCACAGTTTGCAGTTTTGTCTGCAAATGCATTTCCATGGCTTTCTATTGTGGTCATTTTAGAGTGACCTTTACATTTTACTGCTGCAACTTCTGATGGTAGTTGTATGACCACATAAGTTCTTGTACTAATTCGCCATTCCTGATTGGAGTTCCCACAGCTGTAATAAATCCTATTTGTCTCCATAAGTTTCCAAAGTCATGAACGACTCTGGAAGTGTATCAAGGGTCTGTGCAGTTATTAGCTGATCTTCCTTCTGCACGCTTGCAGAGTTCAATTAAAGCTTTCAGTTCTGCCGGTTGTGCAGAGGTACTGGGAGCCATGCTTCCCGAGACCACCACTTCATTTTCCGTGACAACAGCTCAACCAGCCATTCAGATTCCTCCCTCAATGGTTGAGGAGCCATCATTGTACAGAACGAGATGTGGGTTTGATAAAGGCACATGATAACTTGCATCTTCTTGGCATGTAATTGTTCTTGGCACAGGCACGATGGTCATAGTCTTCCATGTCCACTGACAATAACGTAGATGGATTTGCTGGACTTGATCATTTGGGTGAAGAACAGCAGACCACTTAGACCACCGAGCTGTTGTCACTTGAGAGGCCCTGTTCTTAGTCAGTAGAACATGAACTGAATGTCATCGAACATTTAAAGCCTGATGTTAGAAACAGTCATGACTGCTAGATAAGGTGGTTGCACTGCTCATAGACATGTACCCTATCTTAAGGCTACGTTTTCCGGTTTGGCAGAATGATAACCAACAGGACACTGCTGATCTCCACGTTCTTGAGTTGTAACTGCCGTCCTGTTGCACGCTTCTTGTTAACATACAGAGTGAATGGTCTTCCTGTGTCATCGATGACCAATGCAAGTGCAGTTATTGGTATCACCTTTGAACTTTGGAGAGCTTCCATCTGTTATTCATTAAGAGTCAGAGGGTTGTTGGAGTGCTTGCTGCCTTTCAGCAGACGAGTGAGGGGTTGAGCAATTTCTGCGTGTGAGTCGACCCATGCTCTGTTGTAGTTGCACAAACCCAGAGAAGATTAAAGTTGCTGGATTGTTGTAGGTGGTTTTGCTGGTTTAATGTTCTTTGCACAATCTTCAGTTATTTCCCATTTGCCCTGGGAAATTTTCTGTCCCAAGTAAATCACGTCCCCTTGTTGCAATTGTGCCTTGTCCAAATTTTCTTTGTGTTCCTTGAGGGCTAGATAATCGAGCAGGCAGAGTACATCGCATTCGTGCTGACCTGCAATCTCAAAGGCAATTAGGATGTTGTCTACATATAGTATGAGGGTTGAGTCAGTGCTTGGAAATCCCTTTAGATGTTATCTCAAGGCCATATGTTAGTAGGACTATTGTGAAGTCCCTGTGGTAGTCTCATCAACTGATATTGTTGACCATCAACTGTAAAAACCAACTATGGTTGACATTCAGGCATCATCAGTGGTACCGGCCGGAAATCATTGGCCGGATTGATGAATGTAAACCACTTACAGGATGGATTCAGGGTGTTGAAGACAGGTGATGGACGGGCTACCAGAGGAATTAACTTGTCAATTCTGTAATCCACAATCAGTCTGCAAGTGCTATTCACTGCCTTGACAGGTCAGATTGGATGGTTTGAGGGACTTGTGTATTTTGACAAGAATTCCTCGCTCCTCCAGCTGATTGACAATAGGTTTAATGCCTTCTATAGATCTTCTGCTTAGAAGATATTGCTTGGTACTAAACGGCATCTTCCCCATAAACCTGACAGGATCCATTTCTGGTAGGTCACAATCATTTTTGTATTGTGACTGGTTAATTCAGAGTTTTTGTAACCACATGAGATTCCAGATAATTTTACCCTTCATAAATTCAAGAGTAGAATTTAAAATCAATCAGACATCCATTCCAAGAGGTTGCGCAATTATTCCCACCCAGATGTCAGACAGATGTTTGTTTCGTGTAACCTGATATAGTCACAACGGGGCTGTGAATTTGGTGAGATTTCTGATGTCTAAAAGTGAAGAGTAATTCTTAAGATCGAAACCAATACAATGGCTAAAAATTTAAAACAGACCAGTGGGACCCTTGAATTCCTAGCTGAGAGAGAAAAGTTGGCTGAAATCTTCAGCACATAAGTGATGCACATTAATTTGACACTGTTGGGAAAGAAATGTGCTATCAATACCAAGTCTAGTGAGGACTGATTCATAAGTGATGTTCAAGCAATATGCTGTAAAATCAAAAAAGATGTGGTCGTGAACGAAAAAAAAGCTTGGACACTAGCTATCTTAACGGAGCTGCAAAGGTGTGAGCACATTGATCTGCAAGCCCAGATCAAGACTTTGAATTGAGAATGCACTGATTTAGATAAAAACAAATGCTAAAAGAGCAGTATGAAAAAGATAATAAATCAGCAAAAAAACAGATCTCTGCATTAACGGCAAAGTTTGTCCATAGTCAAGAGCTCTGTTCAAGAATTTGCTGTCTTTAATTCGAAGATTCTTGTTTATTTTAGAGTACACAAAAACATACAGATACTAAGAATAAAGATGGCACATCTGAAAAATCTATCACTTTATAGATAAGATTTTTAAAAATGCCTTAGATAAAGATATATTAATTATTAGTCTGCATAATTGGAACAATTATATCATGCAGATAATGTGCTAATACCTAGCCAATGACAACTGAGAAAGCTGATTAAGTTTAGCTGCTATATTACTTTCTGCCAGTGTGTGAAAATACGTACGTTTGTTAAAATGTACAAATCTTATAATAATTATTATTTTAAAAAAGACAGTGGCTACCAATAGTCTAAAAACAACAGGATGATGCAAAGTATAATATTCCAAATGAGGTACTGCAAAGAAAAGGATAGTTGAAGTGAAAATAATGGAAGAGGTAAAATTAAGGATTCACAAATGTGGTAAATGGGATGGAGGAAAAATTGATTGCTTCAGAAATCTGATAGCAGTGCAGAAGGACTGTTCTTGAGTTTAGTCATCTAAGCGTTCAAGCTCTTGTGTTTTTGACAAGAAAGAAGAGAGGAAAAAGAATGACCATTGCGGCAGGCATACTTGATATTGTTACACTTCCTGATGCAAGCTAAAGTAGTTTACTATTCAGATTGTACCTTCTACATTGCCAGATTCTGCTCAGCAGAATTAAAACATAATTCATGGTTGAGTGCTTTGACTTTTTCGGTAAAGGACAACATGGGCAGGAATGTAGTGAAATTTTGGGTTTATTTAAGGAACTTCCCAGAATTAGATCTAATGTTATGTACTCATGAAGAATATCCAGAATAATGCTTTGCGTTAGATTGATTATAGTTGAATTCATGAGAACGATCCCAGGACTGAAAGGGTTAACATCTGAGGAGTGTTTGTTGGTTTGGGCCTGTACTAGTTGAGTTTAGAGGAATGAGGGCGGGATCTCATTGAAGCCTATAGAATATTTGAAAGACCTAGATAAAGTGGACGTAGAGGATGATTCCCATCATGGGGGAGTCTTGGACCAGAAGGCACAGCGTCAAAGTAGAAGAACAGATATGAGGAGTAATTTTCTTAGCACGAGGGTGGTGAATCTGTGGAAATAGTTGCCATGGGCAACTGTGGAGACCCAGTCATTTGGGTATATTTGAAGCAGAGATTAAATGGATCTTGATGAGTAAGGATGTTAAAGGTGACAGGGAGAAGGCATTGATCAGGTTCACCCATGCTGTCTGTCATTGGCGCAGCGCCACCAGCTGATACACAAACCAGCCTGGGTGGTACAATATGGAGAGCAAACTGTTGCCCACACAGTAGGCTCCCCCGTCTCCACACAACTGATGAATCCTCAGTAACATCTGAGATCGATATAGTTTGGTACCAGCAGTGTCTCAGGAGCTGCCCATGTTGAATACAATGTAGGCTTCCTTAGGGACTCCTGCTCTGGATTTTTCCTCGGGGTTCACACCCAAAGTCTTTCCCATGAGTGTGCGTAGCCAAAATTCAGTGGAGGTTTAACATTAGTTTACCTTTCAGATGAGCTGCCAGCCACGACCAGTGACACCCATCTGCCCAAGATTAAGAGGGATAAGGAGTCAGCCATGATTAGATTAGATTAGATTCAACTTTATTGTCGTTGTGCCGAGTACAGATACAAAGCCAATGAAATGCAATTAGCATCTGACCAGAAGTGCAAAAGAATAGTATTATTTACAAAATAACTGCGAATAAAAAGTAAGTGCTACAGCATACAAATATAAAATTACTGAGACAGTCCAATATGGGTGCATTACTACTTAGCACTGTGATGTGAGGTTCAGCAGGGTCACAGCCTCAGGGAAGAAGCTCTTCTTGAGCCTGCTGGTGCAGGAGCGGTGGCTCCTGTAGAGCCCACCGGATGGGAGGAGAGTAAAAAGTCCATAGTTAGGGTGAGATGCATCCTTGATAATGCTTTTCGCCCTGCCCAGGCAGCGTTTATGGTAGATGTTCTCAATGGTGGGCAATTTGGTGCCGATAATCCGCTGGACAGTTTTCACCACACGCTGGAGTGCTTTGCAGTCCGATATGGGACAATTGCCATTCCACACTGAGATGCAGTTGGTGAGTATGCTCTCAATGGTGCAGCGGTAAAAGTCCGTCAGTATCCTGGGACAGGGGTGAGCTTTCTTGATGCTCCGCAGGAAATAAAGGCGCTGTTGCGCCTTTTTGATCAGGATGGTGGGGTTCAGGGACCAGGTGAGATCATCGGAAATGTGGATACCAAGGAATGCCCTAATTCTGCTCAAATGTCTTGCTGTCTTATGGTGCTGTGTAAAGTTGTCTTTGGTTTAAAGGACAGCATGGGCAAGAACATGAAGCTGAGTCTCTTTAGTGAACTTCCCAGAAATAAATCCAACTTGATGTGCTCAAAACAAATGTACAGAGTAATGCTTTAAGATTGTTTATAGTTGACTAGATGTAAGTTCAAATTGAAATCAGTTCTTGGTAACTTATGAGTGAAAAATACTATGGTACTTTTCTTCTGTATTGGATAGCTTGCAACAAAAGGAAATGTTGCTTTATATAAAATGAAGTGGCTTTGATGTTTAGCATTGATATGTTCTCTGACAGTGAAATTTACTGTTTATTTGTTAGAACCTGGGGCAGTCTTTCTCATATCCCTAGCTTGAACATAAAGGGGGAGTCCCTTATCAGTCCTATTGAGGTAACTGAACTTAACGTTGAACAGGCATTAAACCCAATACTTCCCTCTGGCTGAACTAATTGATGAATACATGTTCCAACCAGCAGTTTTGAAAGCTGTTATGAGCAATGTTGCCAATTTAAATAAAAATTCCATTTCCTTCTTTCAGGAAAAATTATAACATCAGCTCCAAAAATGACTGCTGTTTTATTTGTCTTCAGGATGTTTGAAATTACTTGCAATTTGCCTACGGAGAAAGACCTCAAAATTGCACTCTATGATTTTGATTTGTTGTCACGTGATGAAAAAGTTGGAGAGACTATTATTGATTTGGAGAACCGACTTTTATCCCACTTTGGAGCTTGTGCTGGATTGCCCCAGTCATATTGTGTGTAAGTACTGAAGCTGTATGAATTGATGCTTTTGCATTATGTCTCTGTATGTATAAATGTTCCCTTCTGTCCTTGATAGTTCCTGGAATATGGCCACAAAAGCCTGAATTATTCTCTGGTTCAGGTATAAAGCCTTTTGCTGGCTCTGTCTGTGATCAGGTGCTTAGTAAAATAGCAGCATATTTTTTACACCATTGCACATACACGTTATTGGGCAATAATTGGAAATAAGAAATCAAAGAACTTTCTCCCTCCTAGTGTCTATCTTATAGGATAAAGTAGAAAAATTCTCATTGACTTATGTAAAGTTCACTTGAAAAGGAATTCATTGCATGAAATGTTTTTTTTTAGTTTTGATGTGAACTTTAATAAGGTTAACTTTATTTTTTGTTTATGGTTGATTTGATTGTGTTTAACTGAATTGGCTTGCTTCAACAGGTCTGGAATAAATACATGGCGAGATCAGCTCAAGCCATCTGAGCTATTGAACAATTTGGCCAGGATGAAGGGCCTTTCTCCACCTGTTATCACTGACAGCAGGCTCACCTATAATGGTCAAGAATATGTACTAAGTGAAATTGGTAAGTGCTTTTGCTGTTGAAAGCTACCAGGAAAGACATCAATCACAGTAGTAGAAAGGCTCCGGAAAAGGACCAGTAACTTCATGATGGACCCCACCTAACCTGCTCATGGGATGTTTGACCCACTCTCATCAGGGAGGAGGCTACATAGTATCCATGCCAGGGCCACCAGACTCAAAAATGGTTGCTTTCCCCAAGCAGTAAGGCTGATCATCACCTCCACCCACTATCTGACCCTTCCACACCTCCCACCACCACAACACTGTCATTTTCTGTTAGAGTCACCTTATGTAGACACTCCTGTGCCTAGTGTCACTTTATGGACGTTTATTCAATCCATGTATATAAGCTAATTTATGTATTTATATTTATTGTGTTTTAATTATTATGTTCTTTATTGTGTTTCACTTTGTCCTGCATTAGATTCAGAGTAACAATTATTTTGTTCTCCTTTACACCCGCGTATTGGAAATGACATTAAACAATCTTGAATCTTAAAGAAAAGTAGGATTAATGTGACTTGAATAGTTTTTATCCAGCTCAATTACAATGTTAATTGTTTATGAGCTAACTTACCTTGCACTTTCTGGTCAAGGCACTTGATTTCATTGAATATAGATACGTGGTTTATTGTTGTTGCGTGCGAAAAGGTTTAGTTTGCATGCCATGCAGACAGATCGTTCCCTGTAAAAAAAAAATGGAATGTGAGAAAAGAGAAACAAAATTAAAGTATTCAGATTTTAAGACTGAAACAATTAAAATAAATGTAATGAACAGATCTGTTGAAGCTATCTTGCCAAGAGACCTCTTTCCTCGACAACTAATTTTGCAGAGTGGAATGGAATGCCCCTTTACTAAGATCCTGCTGTGGCTGTAAGGAGTTTGTACGTTCTCCTCCTGACTGCATGGGTTTCCTCTGGGTGCTCTGGTTTCCTCCCACAGTCCAAAGACATACCGGTTGATGGGTTAATTGGTCATTGTAAATTGCCCGATAATTAGGCTAGGGTTAAAGTGGAAGTTGCTGCCGGTGTGGCTCAAAGGGCCCATTCGGCATTGCATCTCAATAAATAAAATAAAAAACGATAAACTGACTGCTTTCATAGGTGGGCTGTCATTCCGATAACCCGAATTGTACATTCCATGGAGTTTGAAGACAGCGTAAGAATGTATGTTATGTTTAACCTTTTGTTATTTTTCATTGCTAGTAGTACTGTTGAAGCAGAAGAATTTTAAGATGAGTTTATTTTTCTGAGGCTTTGAATGCAAAACAGTTTGAGTTTAAGTGATCTGATTTTCATTAGCATTTAACGTTATGCTGGTGGTTCAGTTCAATTCTCATTTTCTTTTGTGCCCTTGAAATGGGGACACTGTGTTCAAGTACTTTCATGGAGATAATTCTGTTGTTTGCTTATTAAGGAGTGTGCTTATACCATTGACGCCACAATGTGCAACAACTAGTAGTGCGATTGCTCGAGTCAAATATGATGGCCTCCTGAGGAGTTGTCTACTAGTGAGGCTTCTGGTGACTCTAGAGTTCAATCCAGGATCCACATAGACTGGTGCAGTGTAGGCCAGACCTCTCAATTCGGCCCCCTTTGCACCTGCTGATCACCTTGGGACCTAATCCGGGCTGTTAGGGTGGATTCCCCTAATGTGTGTGACTTTATTTAATGTGGGGAGGCTGATGCACAGGCAGTCGGTCCTTGACAGTTTGGGGTCAGAGTTCAGTGGCATGGAATTCAAGATAAGTAGAGACCCTTCTCTGCTTCAGCCTTCACTGCTGTAGTGATGATTCATCATCTTCCTCCAAGCTCCACTGTTGAGACCTTTGTTGGATCACCCTTTGTCTGGAAACTCCCCTTGTCCGTACTGCCTTTGGTGACCCAACTAGGAGCTAAGCCACAGATGCCTAAACTCCAGACGGCACCGCTGTCAGAATCTGAGGAGCTCACAGGCCTTCCCACCGTGACAAGCTCACAATCCTCAGAGAGGATGGGTGACACTGCGCAAAGCACCAATTTCCATCTGTATTCAGAAAGTTAATTAGTTCTTTGAAAAATTCACAACTACATCCCACATTGCCAAGCTATCAGATATTTTAATGATCGCATTTATCACTATTTCCAGTAAATGCTTATCACCCCTAGTTTCATACAGTATATAGACTATTGAATAACTACTGGAGAAATTGCAAATTTGTGTCTGTTCATGAAGCACTCTGTTAGTTTGACACCCAGTAAATTTATTCCTGTTGTCACTAACCGACCTTTTATAATTTATAAATTATAGAGTTTATAAACATTTGAAATTTCCCACTGATTAATAAGCATTGAAGAAAGTAAGTGCACAGTTGGTCTAATCCACTTGACTCATGGTTGAGACTTTATGATAGAGGTGCCAATTTGACCTGGCAGTTAGGAAGGACTAGGCGTGAGTCTCACTCCATTAATGTAAGTCCATTGTTATACCGGAATTCTAGCATAATACTCTGGAAGTGCTGCATTATTGAAAGTACCCATCTTTCCAATGGCATGTTGCCTTAACACTCCATCTTCTATCCATAGTGAACTGGAAAGATTCCATGGGTTTATCTGAAAATAGATTTCTTCTGCTGACTAATTCAACGTTTATATGTGAAGCCATTAAGTTTTGTTTGGTCATTTATGTTGTTGATGCGTTACTTTTTATGGTGAAGATTGGCTGCTATGTTTCCTTGCATTAGATTTTACAGAAGGTAATTGACTGCGTATTGTATCAGAAGATGTATTAGGTGGTTTCCAAAATTCTTTTCTTCCAAACTTCTCAAAGGAAAAAGAAAATCTCACATTGTTCCTTGGGTGTACTCTCCCCTTGCCCATCTACTCACTGCTTCTGCAAGCTGTCTGTCAGTCCTTGACGTTGTGTAAAGTTTCGATAATGATTTAACCACCTTGACTTGATGTTGTCTTGATATTTGCTGTGGTTCCTTTCGTATAGTTGGCAACTGTTTGAACCAGGTTAATCAGGATACTGTAGGTGAGAATTTCTGAAGTAAAATTCATGTAGTTTATTTTAGTGGTAATCTCAGTTTAAAAAAAAAGCCAATTCTGGTTGATAGAGCCACTGGTTAATCAGGGCAGCCACTTATTTGGGACAACTTTTAATACAAATCAAGAGAATAGCCAAAATTCTCTTCATTTACTTGGGATACTATACAGTTTATGGACTGGAGATTGTTGCCGAACATTTTCTAACTAGCTTGAGCCCCATGCACGTCATGTGGCCATTAAACACTGTACTGCGCTTATAGCAAACAGTTTTTAAATAGCACTGCATGCATGTTTGTGTTCAAAAAGCAGTGGGGTTTCTTTGTCACTGATATTTGAGTAATATACAGTAAAACAATCCAAAACTTTTGCTCACTGTGGTTTCAAGCATTCAGACTTGGGGATGCCAGAAATGGCCAGGAGTGAAAATTAAACAATTTCACTACTTCAACAAGTTAGGCACTATGAAGAAATTAAAGGTATAATCAATCATCTTGAACGTTAACTGAAGCTGAAGATTTGGGGGATGAAGTCATCAAAAGCATTGTTTGAAGGCCATTATCTGCACTAGGTGTCTGCACTGACTTTGTTCATTTACAGTCAATCAAAAGAATACATTGGTGTACACTGAACGAATTCTTCCATTGACAACTATTAGGAACAAATACACAGTGTTAGAGTACTGTGGTAGTTTTGGTAGTGTTCTAATTTATTCTGTATTTCATTTAAGTACATAATTTGTTACTCAGTTAATTGGTGGTTTGTCTCTTTTATACCTTTTTAACTATTTCCATGAAACTTTGGCTAATTGGGGCAGTTGCTTAATTAGGCCAAAATCCCCATGTGTTCCAATTAACCAGAATCCAGTGTAATTACCTGGTTGGAAGCATCATATCCCACTTCCATGCTCCTGCCATTGGTAGGCTGACATGACTAATTCCATGGTGTGTTACTTTTCATGCCAACGGGAAAATATACTCACTCTAATCTAACTTTATTGTTAATTGAATAACTTCACAAACCCCCTCCTTGTGTCCACTCTTTTTTTTTAATTGTTTGTGTAAATAATTCAAAACAAAAGTGCCTTTATTGTAGTGGCATTATATGTTTTCTTCAGAGTTGCAGGAAATGGTAGAAAAGATTAATGTAAATTCCTGGTCACCAATTTTTTTGGTGCTGAAAGCATTTTCTCAAAAAGGTTGTGTCACACTGTTAAAATACAGACACTCAATTACTGAATTAGTTTATTAGGCAGGCAAGGCAAAACTTTGTTTCCAGGAAACTGATTCTCCCTCACTTGGACCTCAAATATATCGCCTTGTAAGCCTGCATTGAATGGAGACCATAACTTGGCATAGCTTTGTTTGCGGTTTAGTATATGGGTCAACATTGCAAATGGCAAATGCTTCCACAAGTGCCAAATGCACTCAACTCCAGTGTGTTTTATAAGTAGGCAGAGTCTGGTGTTCAGTGAAATAGGGTGCAGCACTTAAAAGCATGCTGATGAACTATAATTTACCCAATTGCTCCTACGAACTTTTGCTCGCTACGTGACCTGATATTATCTGCTGCCTTAGCACTCAAAGCACTTTCTGGTTGTAATTAGACCATTGGCGAGATATTAACTCAATACATTGCACGTGATCTGTTTGGCAGAGTGGCAGGTCTTTTGCTGAATACGTATTCATGTCCTACAGCAGAATGACAAAGACGGAAAGTTATCCAGACAATCCAGCGCATCACTGATTCTTTTGACGGCAGGTGTTGACATAATTAATATAGTGGATGAAAAGCAAATAGAGGTGATCACAGAAAGCTGAGACATCATCAAACTGCTCGGCTCTGTTGCATCATCAGATTTTATACATGCTAGACTTTTCAAATCTCTGCTTGTAGTCACAAGCCCTTGCTTTTACTCTGGAGGCTGATCCATGGTTTAATCTTTTGTGTTTTTGTTCTTATTCACGTTAAAAAATGAAATGATTGAAACTTGTAGTTTAATACATGCATCCTGATGCTGTCAAATCCAGATGGCTTCCAGCATCATGCAGGTGTGTAATTCTAAACTATTAAATTACTTTCCCTTTAAATTAATATTGCAGAAATATTCTCAACCTTACTGATTGTGAAGCTTTACACAATTGAATTCAGCATTACATCAGAGTAAATAATGCTCAAAAATTGACACTTAGTATCTTGATTTGGTAGAAATTAATTTAAATGCTGGATTTGTAACTGAACCACAAGAAGTTAAAGCAGAATGACTAACAATTGAAGTTGTAATTAACTGTATGTGACTTTTTAAATAAAATAAACTCCACTCTGCAAACACTTGAGCTTTTGAAACTTGTGCTCTTGTTATTGCCCCAGTAATTAAAATATTTTCCTAGTTTAAATCCTAACTTAAATTCTGAAAAATCTCCAGGAAAATTTGGTGGTTTTGAACATGAGTGATTTGACATATGCCTGGAACAAAAATATCATATCAACTTTAAATCTCAAAAACTGGGCAGGCAGAATTCACAAATCATTTTGAGGTTTTCAAACAAAAAGACCTGGCCAAACATTCTTAAATCAAAATCAACTATAGCAATATAATATTAATTGGCAATCTATCTGGTCTTTACTGTGTGGAATGTGGAAAACATTATGTATGGGGTCATTCAGTTTGACACATTAGTAGTAGAAGCAAAAGGTTTATGGTCTGTTTGTGATCTTAAATGAAACAAACTTGACACAACTGTCTTGGTATACTATTTACTTTTCTAGTACAACAAACCATAAAGTGACATATCTTGGAATTAATGGTTAAAATTTTAATCGGTTTGACCTAGGTTACGGTGCACCAGGACGAAAGAAATAATCAAATCTAAATCTGATTCAGTTGTAAAATGCTGCACAGTTGCTGAGTGCTGTAGTCTTCCTCTTCTGCACCCACCTATTTTAAATGCTTTAGATGTCACCTATTAACCCAGTTGTATAAACATTTATTTAACTAGGCAAGAGACATCCCTCACATCAGCAAATGAGGCGGTCAATATCTACGTGCTGAAAGACCTAAGCATGTTCAGGCATGGTTGATAAGTGGTAGGTATATCATACAAGTACAGGCCAACAGCTAGGTATCCTGTAGTGAATGACTCGTCCACCTGATGCCCTAAAGCATTTTTATCTCGGGGCATGAGGCAGGAAGGTGATGGGTTGTCCTTAAGACACATAGCTCCTACAGATCCCAAGAAGCTTGACACCATTCAAAAATGCAAGTTGTCCTGTTATTACCTCAAAACAATGTTTCCCTGCAGCACCAGTGGAAGGTATTCCATCCACAAAATGCATTGTGGATGCCCTCAGAAGGTATTTGAACAGCACCTCCTAAATCCATGATCTCCACCACCAAGCAGTAGCACCATGGGAGCATCGCTACCTGAAGGTTCAAAGATGCACCACCTCCTGATTTGGAAATACATTGCCTGTCCTCTATTATCGCTGGATCTAATCCCCTGTCCTGCAGCAACCAGGGGGAGATATTCACCAGAGGACTGTAACATTTTCGATCAATGAGGAAACTCTCCATTGGGTTTGAGCCTCGCCATTTTCATGATCGGCAATAGATACTGCCCTTGCCAGTAACACCTAGACGTAAACTGAATTAAAAATAATTGTTGCATTTAATGTAGATGACTAAGTAGCTTATTGCAAGGTGTAGTTCCACCAATTGTCTTGGCGATATCTTGTTTTTAGAAAGTGGTGCCCCTCTTCCTTCCTCCCCCCCCCCCATGGTTCACTCTCCTCTCCTATCAGATTCTTCCTTCAGCCCTCTACCCCTTTCACCTATCACTTCCCAGCTTTTCACTTTGTCCTCGCCCTCCCCCACCCACTCACCTGGCCTCGCTCACCACCTGCCAACTTGTGCTCTTTCCCCTCCCTCCCCCTTTCTTATTTAGCTGCTTCCTCCTTCCTTTCCGGTCCTGATGAGGGATCTCAACCTGAAACATCGACGGTTTATCCCCTCCATAGATGCTGCCTGACCTGCTGAGTTCCTCCAGCCTTTTGTGTGTTCTCTGGATTTCCAGTATTTGCATTATGCTTTAGAAAATGGTAGTCATTTGCAGCTGAAATTGCATTTTATACATTTGTATATTAATGAAATATTAATCTTGATGCTTATTACCTAATCTGTTTGAGACCATACCGTAAGTTAATGTGGTGTTTTGTCATCTATCAACATATTGATTTCCATTTTTCTATTTCCAAGCAATTGCCATTGCAAGTAATTTAGCATCTGTCAAATTCCAGTTAATACTCTGCTGCTGTAGGCACCTCCTGTAATTGGTGCAGAGCTAGTTGTGAATGTGCTGTCCAAATGCAGATGAATTTCAGCTTTGCTGGTGTTTTTGTTCCTAAAGTGAAGTCACCACCTGCTCTGAGTAAAGGATGTTCATGCATTTATGACAATTATGGCATTTCTCTCACTGCTATATCTCTGCAGTATGGAGGGCCACTTAACTGATGCTTAAATGTTGCTTTCACACTTTGTATTGAAAGCTCTATGCCAATATAAATTGAGAACCTCAACATACGTACTTGTAAAGGAGTTGATTGATTGATTTATTATGATACTGACTTGCAGCCCATTACACTGCTGGTGCTTAGGGCAGTAGTGAAGCTTCCTCCATCTCTGGTGGTGTTCAGGACTTCCTTCATGTCAGTAGCTTCCTCTCGATTTTCACTACTGTCAGTCATGCAAGTCCTGCGTGGAGACTCAGGAATACCGTCACAGTCAGACGTAGAAGGATTCGTCAGATGTTTTACCGGTCAGGGTTGCTGGCCCTGAGCTGAGCCCCCGAACCTGGAGGACCAGTGGACCAGTCTTAGTCCAACCTCTACCCTTTGACCTGCTTAGCATGAGTGACCTTGCCAAGAGCCAAAGCATAAAGCCTTGACTCCAGCCAACATAACTCTCCAGGTCTTTGAGGCGTGCAAGCCTCCAAGCCCTACGACAGGGCTGTGATCCTCTTGGAGGATGTAATACTGAGTTATTGTTATTGTTATTGTTCTCTTGGCAGCCACTTTTACATCTTAAATAGATGTAAACTGTAGCTCCAAAGGGATCTTTTCACCTGCATCATAAATAGTTTTCATTCAAGCAACAGAAAATGCAGATTCAAATTTTCACCCTCAGCATTTACTTTTAATAGTATAGCTATAATTGGCAAGGTCACATTTCATTCTCTTGAGTCAAAAGGTCAAGGATACATGCCCTATTCCTGAGAACCAAGGCTGACATTCTAGAGCAGTAGGTGGCAGAGCTTGTCTTTCTGATGAGATGTTAAAGCCTGAAGTCTTCTGCTCTTTCAAGGTGGCTGGAGGGCATCAATGAGTAGGTATCTTTTTGTATCATTGATACTTTGATACATGTGAAGCAGAAATTAGGGGGAAAAAATATTCATTGCAGACACCTTTTAGGTAATCCTAATTTATTCTCATTTTAAAATGTATTCCTGTTGTTTTAAAAATCTCCCTGAGAACAGCTTGCACCTTCAAATGATACCAGGTGTTCCTGTAACAATAGTGTTTGCTATTGGAAGTTTTCTGGAAGTTTTCTGGTAGTATTTTCAAGTAGGGACATCAAGAGAACACCAATCCTCATTGAAGGATCTGCGGTGGAAAAGGTGAGCAAATTCAAGTTCATGGATATCAATTGCAGGATCTACCTTGGGCCCAACACATCTGATGAAGACGGTGCACCTATGGGGCCCAACACCTTTGATGCAGCCACGAGGAAGGCACACCCGTGGTTCCAATTCATTCGGAGTTTGAAGAGATTTGGTGTGTCACCAAGGACTTGCAAATTTTTACAGATGTGCGCTGGAAAGCATTTGGACTGCTTGGATCACAGCCTGGTATGGAGCCTCCAATACACAGGACCAAAAGGAGCTGCAGAAGGCACCATCACAGGCACAACCTTCTCCACTATCGAGGACTTCTCCAAGAGGTGACGCCTCAAAGGTGACATCCACCACTTAGGATCTTCACCATCCAGAACATGTCCTCTTTTTGTTAGTACGGGAGGTATGGGAACCTGAAGACTGACACTCCATATTTTAAGAACAGCTTTTCCCCTCCACATTCAGATTTCCGAATGGCCCATGAATCCATGGACAATATCATTATTCCTCTTTTGCATTTTTTTTTTGTAGCATATAGTAATTTGGTTTGGGTTTATTATTGACACAGTGAAAAGCCTGTTTTGCAAATTGTTTATACAGATCAAGTCATTACACAGTGCATTGAGCTAGAATAAGATAAACCAGTAGCAACGCAGAATGAAATGTAAAAGCTTCTGACAAGGTGCAATGCAGGTAAACGATGAAGTGCAAGCTCATTATCAGTAGATTGTGAAGCCACAAGTCCATCTTATCATACAAGAGTCGAACGCTGAAGTTGTCCTTGAGCCTGGCGGTACTTGTACTCGGGCTTTTGTTTTCATGGCCAAGGGGAGATGAGGGAATGTCTGGGATGCGTGGGCACATTGATTATCCTGGCTGCTTTACTGAAGCAGATAGAGTTACATGGAGGGCAGGCTGGTTCCTGTGATGTGCTGAGCTGTGTCCACAACTTTCCACAGTTTCATGCTGTCACATGCAGAGAGTTGCCAGACCAAGTCTTTCTGCTTCCAACCATAACCCATAAGAAATAGGAGCAGGAGTCGGCCATCTGGCCTGTCGAGCCTGCTCTGCCATTCAATAAGATCATGGCCGATCTGGCCATGGACTCATTTGCACCTACCTGCCTTTTCCCCATAATCCTTAATTCCCCTACTATGCAAAAATCTATCTAACCTTGTCTTAAATATATTTACGGAGGTAGATTCCACTGCTTCATTGGACAGAGAATTCCACAGATTCACCACTCTCTGGGAAAAGCAGTTCCTCCTCATCTCCGTCCTAAATCTACTCCCTCGGTTCTTGAGGCTATGTCCCCTCGTTCTAGTTTCACCTACCAGTGGAAACAACTTTCCCGCCTCTATCTTATCAATCCCTTTCATAATTTTATATGTTTCTATAAGATCTCCTCTCATTCTTCAGAATTCCAACAAGTACAGTCCAGGGCGACTCAATCTCTTCTCATAGTCTAACCCCCTCATCTCTGGAATCAACCTGGTGAACCTCCTCTGCACTGCCTCCAAAGTCAGTATATCCTTCCTCAAGTAAGGAGACCAGAACTGCACGCAGTACTCCGGGTGCAGCCTCACCAGTAGCCTGTACAGTTACAGCATAACCTCCCTGCTCTTAAATTCCATCCCTCTAGCAATGAAGGCCAGCATTCTATTTGCCTTCTTGATAGACTGCTGCACCTGAAAACGAACATTTTATGATTCATGCATAAGCACTTCCAAGTCCCTCTGCACAGCAGCATGCTGCAATTTTTTTACCATTTAAATAATAATCTGCTCTTTCATTTTTCCTTCCAAAGTAGCTGTTCTTGCGTTTACCAACATTGTGCTCCATCTGCCAGACCCTTGCCCACTCATTTAACCTATCTATATCTCTCTGCAGACTCTCCGTATCTTCTGCACAATTTGCTTTTCCATGCAATTTAGTATCATCAACAAACTTAGATACACTATATTCGGTCCCCTTTTCCAGATCGTTAATGTGTATTGTGAACTGTTGTGGGCCCAGCACTGACCTCTGCGGCACACCGTTCACCACTGATTGCCTATCAGAGAAATGCCCATATATCTTAACTCTCTGCGTTCTATTGGTTAACCAATCATCTATCCTTGCTAGTACATTGCCCCCAACTCTATGCATCCTTATCTTATGGATGAGTCTTTTATGTGGCGCCTTATCAAACGCCTTCTGGAAATCCAAGTAAATAAAGTCTATCTGTTCCCCTGTATCCACTGCGCTCATTATATCCTCAAAGAACTGCAGTAAGTTTGTCAAAGAGTACCTGCCTTTGCTGAATCCATGCTGCGTCCAGATGCCTTGCTATCTCTTCTTTACTAATGGCTTCACGCATTTTCCCAATTATAGATGTTAAACTAACTGGCCTGTAGTTAACTGCCTTTTGCCTACATCCTTTTTTGAACAGTGGCGTGAAATTTGCCATCTTTAATCCACCGGGACCTGCCCAGAGTCCAAAGAATTTTGGTAAATCATCACCAAAGTCTCTATTATAACTTCTGCCATTTCTTTCAGTACCCTGGGATGCATTTTATCAGGAGCGGGGGACTTGTCTATCTTTGGGCCCATAGGTTTGTTCAGTACTATCTCTTTAGTGATAGCTATTGTATTGAAGTCCTCACCTCCCATCGCAGCCATAACATCTCTCTTTGGCATGTTAGATGTGTCCTCCACTGTGAAGACCAACACAAAATAGTCATTCAAAGCCTCAGCCATTTCCTTATTATCCAATATCAATTCCCCCTTCTCGTCCTCCAAGGGACCTGCAATCATTTTAGCCCCCTTTTCCACTTTATATAATTATAAAAACTTTTACGATCCCTTTTTATATTTTGTGCTCATTTATTTTCAGAATCTAGCTTCCCTTTCTTTATTGCTTGCTTAATGGTACTACTTTCCTTTTAAATTTTTCCCCAATCTTCCAGTTTCCCACTACTCTTGGCGACTTTGTATGTACAAGCTTTTAGTCTGATGCCTTCTTTTATTTCCTCACCCTTACTATCCTTGCTTTTATCTGGAATATACTTTTGTTGAGCATTGTGAAAAATCTCTTTGAAAGTCTTCCACTGTTCCTCAAGTGTCCCACCATATAGCCTGTGTTCCCAGTCTACACTAGCCAAATCCTTCCTTGTCCCATTGTGGTCGCCATTGTTTATATTGCACCCTTCATTTGTATGAGAAATTCGTTCATACTGTGATCACTCTTTCCAAGAGGATCCCGAACTACAAGATCACTAATTTTACCTGTCTCATCACACAGGACCAGATCTAAGATAGCACATTCCCTTTCCCTTTCAATGTGATTCAATTAATAATTGGTAAGAGTCAATGGGGATGTCACAAAACAACAAATTTCATGATTTGTCAGTGATAATAAACCTGATTCTGATTCTGCTTCAGTGTAATGAACGGGTTGATGCAATGGATATGTTTTGTTTAGTCTGCTGTACCATTTCACTCTACAATTAATTTGTTCCTGTGATCAACAGAGCAATTTATGTGGAGACCAAGATAATTTTGTGTGGAATAAAGCTCGAAGGGATTTTTCTATTTTATTCCTGAAGGGCCAGACATCCGTCTCCAAATTACCATTTTGTAGATTTGGGTGTTCTGTAATTTGGGGAATGCAGTTGGGTGGAGAGCAGAACAGACTGCATGACAGGGGGATTGAACCAGGGGAAAGTGGGTGAAAATAATTGAATGACAGAAAGCACATTTGGTTGAATAAGTAGAACAATAAAATTTGAAATTGCCACAAGAGGAATAAGCAAAGCTGTAAGTGAAATTCAACGTGATGTATCTGAAAATATGGAATTCAATAACCTTGAAAGGCTGTAATGTGACAAGACAGAAGATAAGGGGATGCTCCTCCACAAACATTGAGTTTCAATGGAACAGTGCAAGACAGCAAGGATAGAGGTTGGAGTGGGATGGGAAATTAAGATAATGGTGAAATACTACTTTGGACTTGCAGACTGAATCAATATTTTGCACCTAGACTATTTTTGGCTTCAGAATGGAATGGACTATGTGAGTATTGCTGAAATCTAGGTAAGTTCTTTAAGAATATTGCTATGCCTGCAATCAGGCAATATCATGTTCAGCTGTTGTTCGGACCAAACATCAGAATGAGGAAGAAATATGATCCAAGTGACTTTGACTTGTGGAATCATTAGTGGTGCCTGATGGGGTGGTTTGAGTATCTCAGAAACTGTTGATCATCCTGGGCATTTCACTCAACTTAGTATTGATCTCTGTAGTTTACAGGGAATGGTGCGAAGACAAAAAGGCATTCAGTGAGTAGCAGTTCTGTGGGTAAAAAAGCCTTGTTAATGAGAGAGGTCAGACAAGAATACTTGTGCTCCCTGTGACTGCACGGATTTCCTTCAGACTATCTGGTTTCTTCCCATAACCCAAAAGCATGAGCTTTTCTAGGTTAGTTGATCATTACGAATTGCCCTAGGAAGTGGATGAAGAGCTGATGTGGATCTTGTGGTTGTTTGAGTAGTGTTATGATAAGCACAGTGAATACTGATGGAAATAGAAGAATTAATCAGGACATTAGAGAAGGAATGGTTCCTGTGGAATTCTGATGCATAGTATAGGGTCAGTCCTGATGGAGGATTTCATTACAAAACATTGGCCGTGCTTCCATAGATGCTGACCTGCTGAGTTCTTCCACTAGGTTTTGTTTGCTCCAGTTTACAGCATCTGCAGGTCCTTGTTTTGATGACAAGGTGCGTGGTGATGGCATTTTTACTGGAAGAATCAGAAATTCTGGACGTATACGCATGAATTTTTAAAAATTTATTTAGTGATACAGTGTGAAACAGGCCCTTCTGGCCCAATTAGCCACACCACCCAGCAAACCCACCTAATTAACCTCAGCATAATCACAGGACATTTACAATGACCAATTAACCTACCAACCGGTATGCCTTTGGACTGTGGGAGGAAATCAGAGCACTTGGAGGAAACCCACGCAGTCACAGGGAAAACGTACAAACTCCTTACAAACTGACTCGATGGGCTGAATAGCTTAACCTGAACCTATGTTGTGTGGTCTTATGGACTGCGTCAGATTTGAACTCCGAGCTCTAACGCTGTCACTAACTGCTACGCAGAAATGTGGGAACTGATGGGGAAAATGAGAAAACCTATCCCTTGTTCTGAGTAGGAGGTAGTAGGATGTGCTTGAAAACACAAGTCCAGGAAATAAAGACAAAGTTGAGGGCTCCATTGCTTATGATGGAGAAAACATAGTTAAGGCCAAATGCTTCTGCCTTTTAATCCTCTAATTTGAAGATCTTCAACGTGATCAGACACTCCTTTCATTGCCCTTTCAAAACTTTGTCTTCGGCTTTGCTTGTGAAACCGGATTTATCGCTTTAGGTGTTAAAAATGAAATGAGCAGAGCTCACTTAACCCTCTTCTGTGGGTTAGTGATCTAGTATGAGGCAGCATGAAGTTGTGAGTAGAACAGAGCTTCTCAATTATCCACTGGTACATCTCAGGCGATATCATTTTGAGGCCAGTATTGTAGAAACAGGACAATATGGAATGATCACAGACATTTTCCTCTGTGATTTAGCAATTCAAAGAGTACTTAATTAAAGAGAACTCAAGCTTTAAATGAATTGAAGTAATTTCTTCCTGTGTTGCTGATTTAATGGGAAACCTGCAGTGAATTTCAAGAGGTGTTCTACATCACAGTTCCAAATTAGAGCTTTGAAAGTACAGAATTTATGTTGGTTAATGTTTCTATGTTCATATGCTCAGGAGACACTACAATCAGCCTTTGTTTGTTCTGAAGTTGGCAGTCTAAGCCCTGTCGTTTGGGGAAGGGAAAATGTTATGTTCATTTGATATTGTATCACGCTTGGCCTTCCGAGCAATGCTATAATTCTGCCAAGACAGTATACAGTGCAGTTTGTACTCAATTTCAGTTATTGTTTATCTTGAGCCTCCGAATTGTTGTAGTAGCAAGAGGAAGTTTTTACTCTTTAATTCAAGGTCAGCTGAGGCTTTATCATACAGGCAGCTGCTTTTATACGCAAGAAGGGTTCACTGGTAGTTCAGGGTAATACAGTAATAATTTCAGGAACAACACCACCTATTCACTGCCTTATTTTGATAGGCAATTGAAAAATTTTGGTAACCCCGTGACCTGAATCGCTTTGCTGTCTATAGGCTGATAAATCTCTGAATTTTGCAGCTCATTTAAGTTTGACTGTTTGGAGAATATAGTGTTTGTTTTGAAACGGCTGCCAGTGCTAAAATTTAGACTTTTCATAAAACTAAAACAGCTCCAAGCTATTTCCAATAAATGCCTTTTTCACAAAGCAGCTAGGGCAATATTTGAATTTAGACAGTACATTATT
This sequence comes from Mobula birostris, assembly GCF_030028105.1. Taxonomy (NCBI): domain Eukaryota; kingdom Metazoa; phylum Chordata; class Chondrichthyes; order Myliobatiformes; family Myliobatidae; genus Mobula; species Mobula birostris. The sequence goes on from NC_092390.1 coordinate 38,191,911, forward strand.
AAGTGTAGTCATTCATCTGGGTATGTGCCAGGCTGTTCTAATATAATTTTATAGACTGGTTCAATCTATATTTGATGGAAAGGTGCTGTGTATGACTTCTCCAATATTTCAAACTATCTTCAGTACTTGGACCTAGAGAACAAGCAAACTGGACCTCTGCAGTGTTATCCAGCATTATTGCATTATCCATGCAGTCAATGGCCAAAGGATTGGTCTCCAATAAGTATTGTGGGTTTATACTTCAGTAGATTTGAGTTTGGTTTTTTGACAAACTTTAATTTGGTTATCTTATTATTAGTTTTTGTATGTTAAAGGAATTGCTTAAATAGAAGCAAATAAAGTGAAATATAAATATTAAATAGAAATGCTAGAAGGAATTAACCTGTCAAACAGCATCATGGAAAGATGAACCAGTTAACATTTCAACTCAAGTACTCTTCATCAGAAAATAAATGTCAGCTTGATACCGGACAGCCTTCAGGGCAACAACTAAACTGAGTCACCTACAGAGTTCACAGAGGAGGGGTGGGCTGGTTGAGTTTGAACTGAGTGAGTTTTTTCAATTCAGAACTTGTTAATTGAAGTAAAATTTTGATGTACACTTGGTAGCCACCTTTATAGGTGCACCTGTACATCTGCTCATTAATGCAAATAACTAATCAGCCAATCATATGGCAGCAACTCAATTCATAAAAGCATGCAGACGTGGTCTAGATGTTCAGCTGTTGTTCGGACCAAACATCAGAATGAGGAAGAAATATGATCCAAGTGGCTTTGACTTGTGGAATCATTGGTGGTGCCAGGTGGGGTGGTTTGGGTATCTCAGAAACTGCTGATCATCCTGGGAATTTCACTCAATTTAGTACTGGTCTCTGTAGTTTACATGGAATGGTGCAAAAAACAAAAAGGCATTCAGTGAGTAGCAATTCTGTGGGTGAAAAAGCCTTGTTAATAAGAGAGGTCAGACAAGAATGCTTGTGCTCCCTGTGACTGCACAGATTTCCTTCAGACTATCTGGTTTCTTTCCATAACCCAAAAGCATGAGCTTTTCTAGGTTAGTTGATCATTACGAATTGCCCTAGGTGTAGATGACTAGTTAAAATGTAGGAAATAGGTGTTACTACATGAGCAAATAAAATGGGATGGGGCAGGATCATTTTAAAAATGGATGCTTGATGGTTAGCACAGACTCAATGGGCCAAAGGGTCTATTTCCATTCACAGTATTGTTCCACCCACTGCTTGATACAAAGGATAAAGTTATTTTATTCAATAAACTGTAGCCACCTACATTTAAATAGTCAACAAGACCAGATACTGCTCGTAAGGTATATATTTTTCGGAGCAGCCACACTTGAAACTCAACGTCAAATCTCCTGAATTGAGGCAGACTGTTCTCTGTGTCATAGGGGTTTATGGTAAACACTTTTCCCCCCGATTAATAACATGAAATTAATCTGTTTATTTAATCCTTTCTACAGGTGGACTTAAACTGCCTTGGATACACGTATTTTAAATTCAAATTACTTCCGGCATTGGTGCTAGGTGCCTCTTCAGTAGATTAGTATTCTGTGAGGGATTTTAGATAGTCATGTATTTTAAACCTGCCTATGTAGATAAATTTTTAAATGAAAATGCCCCACCGTTAATTTTACATAATGCCTAGGGCGATGTCGATGGCTATCTAAACCAGTATTTCATTGGTGTTACAAAGAAGAGAATATCTGCAGATAACAGGAATTCTGCAGATGCTGGAAATTCAAGCAACGCACATCAAAGTTGCTGGTGAACGCAGCAGGCCAGGCAGCATCTCTAGGAAGAGGTACAGTCAATGTTTCAGGCGAAACGTCGACTGTACCTCTTCCTAGAGATGCTGCGTGGCCTGCTGCGTTCACCAGCAACTTTAATATCTGCAGATGCTGGAAATCCAAGCAACACACACAAAATGCTGAAGGTACTCAGCAGGCCATGCAGCATCTAGGAAAAGAGTTTCATTGGTGTGGATGGGACTTCTTAGTGAATGAAAGGGTTAAACCTTTTCATCTTCTACTTTTCCAAATCTACTCGTTGATTTCTTTTAATGATGTTTAACCATTGTAATAAGGTAAGGTAAGGTAAAAGAGCACTAAGTGCTAAAGTCTTTGGTTACAACCTGAGAAGGTCTATCCAGATTGATGGCTATGAAGTAGTGGTGTAATATCAGCTTCGGCTCATGAATTTGCTAGACGTTTACAGTATCTCCAAAACAGAAGTCAGTACCAGGTAGTTAAAAGCAATATTTCTCCATGTGGAACTTGACTTGAACTGCCCCTTCACACCACTCTAAGTTGAGGATGTTTCACAGTTATTTTTGCACCCAATATCCTTTTGATCTGTTCAAGGCAGATTGTGTATCTTGAATATTGTAAATTTAAGTCATTTGATATCCATTTACTACTTTAAAACCTTCTCCTGAAGTGGAATACTTCACAAAAAGTGACTTTTGGCTTTTTCAACTTGATTTCTTCCCGAGTGATGCAAAAGTATTCTCCCATAAGTCCTTGAGGTGGAACTCCAATGCGATGCTCCAGTAAAGACAAATGACTAAAAAGATGTTTATGATAACTATAGCACAAACGGTTATTCCAGTGCATTGTTGAGCATGGATCAGAAGTTATGCCTCGTGGCTTGTAGCAAATGGTTTCTCAAAGGATTTTAATGAAATTGATGTCACCCTGGTTCTCTGCAACTCAAGGTTTCCAACTTTGGGGGCTCAAGTTGCATTCCAGTGACTGAGCTCACTCAAGTGTTGGGAAACTCTTAAGCAACATGCATTGCTGGAGGAACTTGGCTGGTCGGACAGCAGCTATGGAAGGGAGTGAACAGAAGATATTTGGGGCTTTGATTTTTCATCAGGACTGATGACAAGTATTGCCATGATACATTAATTGTTTATTTCCCTTCATGGGTGCTGCCTGACCTGCTTAGTTCCTCCAGCATTTTGTATATGTGTTGCTCAAGTTTTCCAGCATCTGTAGAGTCTCATATCTCTGGTTTAAGAAACTCATGCGTAGTTCCATCCCTTGAGTTAAGTTTAAGTTGCTACTTGTCTCATATGGCTTAGAAAGATCCTGTGATACTATTGGATGAACAGTTTGTTTTCATCCTGGGCTAAAATTAATCTTCCGTAAACATCACATTAAAATAGTTATTCATTTCATTATTTGTTGGATTTCGTTATACATAAATGTGTGGATTTATTAGTATGCATTTCAGAATTGTTCAATTGTGAAATACTTGAAATGCGAATAATGTGAAAAATGCCTCGCAAATGTTGAGCTTTGAGGATGGATAGGTAGGGGATTCTGAAGAGTATGTACTGGGCTTGAATGTCCTTCCTTTGAAACAGTAACATGGCACCGTTTATTCAGTGGCCCAGAAATATTACTTAGGCTGACAAATTATTGGAGCTATCATGGCTGATCCTCAATGTCTTCTTGTCTGATGACAATAGATGAGTGCGGTTAAAGGTGTTGAGAAGTAGATGAGGCAGCATCCTGGTGAACTTTATATTTTCTTTCACCCCAGGCACCTTTTAAAAACTACGTCACTATGGTTGTATTTGATACTTTGCTAAGCCCTTGCTCTGTAGCATATCATATCACATAGAGGGATTTATCCAATGAGCTATGTACCATTGTTCAATCAGATGACAAAGCATTGAAACAGCTTGCCACATTACAAAGTGCATCAAAGTACCAGATGAAAAGCATCTACAACGTACTCAAAGGACTTTGAGCAGATAATTAGATTAAAGAGCAGTTATTCAACAAACCATGCACTAGACCCAAAGGAAATGTAAACCTTAACCACTCTTATTGATTTCTGACTTCCCCATTTTGCCAAATTCATAGCCTGTTGCAAAGTTGTCTTTTTCTTCCACCAATGTCTGCCTAATCACATAACTTAGATATGCAGACTCTCTTAAATCCACTCAGCAAGTCATAATACTGCAATTAAACATTTCCATTTATATGGACTGTCCGGGTCCAACATATAATTCTCCGTAACTTCCGCCACCTCCAACGGGATTCCACCACTAAGCACATCTTTCCCTCCTCTCCCCCCCCGCTTTCCGCAGGGATCACTCCCTACGTGACTCCCTTGTCCATTCGTCCCCCCCATCCCTTCCCACTGATCTCCCTCCCAGCACTTATCCTTTTAAGCGGAATAAGTGCTACACATGCCCTTACACTTCCTCCCTTACCACCATTCAGAGCCCCAGACAGTCCTTCCAGGTGAGGTGACACTTCACCTGTAAGTCGGCCGGGGTGATATACTGTGTCCGGTGCTCCCGATGCGGCCTACTATATATTGGCGACACCCAACACAGGCTGGGAGACCGTTTCGCTGAACTGTCGGCCAGAGAAAGCAGGATCTCCCAGTGGCCACACAATTTAATTCCACGTCCCATTCCCATTCTGATGTGTCTATCCACGGTCTCCTCTACTGTCAAGATGAAGCCACACTCAGGTTGGAGGAACAACACCTTATATTCCATCTGGGTAGCCTCCAACCTGATGGCATGAACACTGACTTCTCTAACTTCCGTTAATGCCCCACCTCCCCTTTGTACCCCATCCGTTATTTACTTTTTTTTTATTATTACTAATTTTTTTTCTCTCTCTCCTTTTTCTCCCTCTGTCCCTCTCACTATACTCCTTGCCCATCCTCTGGGCTTCTCCCATCCTCCTTTCTTTCTCCCTAGGCCTCCCGTCCCATGATCCTCTCATTTCCTTTTGCTAATCACCTGTCCAGCTCTTGGCTCCATCCCTCCCCCTCCTGTCTTCTCCTATCATTTCGGATCTCCCCCTCCCCCTCCCACTTTCAAATCCCTTACTCGCTCTTCCTTCAGTTAGTCCTGACGAAGGGTCTCGGCCCGAAACATCGACTGTACTTCTTCCTAGAGATGCTGCCTGGCCTGCTGTGTTCACCAGCAATTTTAATGTGTGTTGATTTCCATTTCAACTATGCTTTACAGTCAGGAAAAAAAAACCTTCCAAACATTGATTTGCTGTTCTGTTCTATACTCTATGATATCTTGTGTTTTTCCAGAATTCTCTCCTCCTCTTCTACCCTCCACTCCTACTCTTCGTCCCCATACATACTCTTGCCTCCCAACCCTCCTGGAATCATTTAGGAAATTAGAAAATAGTGCATCAAAAGTTCAGTTTGTCAATACATTTGAGCTAATAGTGATCCTTCAGTTTTTAAATAGTTTGTGAATGAGCATCCAATAGCATCTAAGGAGATTAATTACTGTGTGTGTGGTTTGTATTGGACAAAACCTACACCCCAGGCAGCCGACACCACTGTTGGAGCTTTAAACGTCGGTGAATGTGTTATATCTTTACATTAACTTTGTTGTTGATGTGTCCTCTTGCCTTTAATTTGGGAGAAAAAAAAATACTATTTCATTTAACTGTAAAGTCATACCAGTTCCAATTTTTTAAAATTGGGTAATTTTTATGGGGAATTTTCAAAGTTGGCACAGCTATTTTCTTTGAGCCGTGAAAATATTTTTTAAAAATCCCAACGTTCCCAAAATGTGAGTTCAAATGTTGATTAAATCTTTTCACATCAGATTTCAACAAGGCAAAACAGTGTTTCCGAGCAGTAATGCGAGTGGGCAGATGCTCAAAGCAGACAGGTCGGTTTGACATGAGAATGAACCCGAGGAGTATGAGGAGTAGAGATAATGGGTGCTAAAATGAGAGTGAAATGTTGCGAAGAGCATTTCTTTTGCTGATCCGGGGAGATTTGTAGCGGGCAGCTGGGGGTGATTCTTTCTGCCTGTGTCAGGGACTTACTGCACTATATCCTTTCTGCCCTCTCTATGAACTGGGCAGCTTCCTTTCACCAGTTTATTTTAACTTGTGCTTTGGCAGTTGTCTGAAAGCTGCAGATGTTCCATATAAATAAATGTGCTACTTGCCTTAGAAAGCTGTACACTTGTAGTGAAAAGTTAACTATTTCCTTCCAAATTCAGAGCAAACAAACAGAGTGGGCCATCATTTAGTATGCACTAGGCAACGATGCTGTTTGTTTCCAGAGCTGGCAGCCAAGGTTGTTATATTCTTCACTTTTTTTTTGTCAGAATAGTATGTTATCACCAAATTTCAATTGCTTTTGAGGCCACTTCATTAACTACAATTATAAATGTGCATTTATTTGGCTTGTTTATCGTGAGTTGCTGTTTTGCTGTGCCAAGCAGAGTTACAGCCCTCAGTGTTGAACCAGGTTCCATACTCCCAGCCTTGTCATCAGCAAGTAATCCATACTGCAGCAACTTTCTGGGTGTCATCACTTGATCACTTAAATAGCTTTCAGTCTGAAAAACACATGGTATGATGAATGCCTTCATAACAATGTACTTACAGCAGCTCCCAAATTGTAGAAAATAAGGAACAGGGTTTATTGGTGGTGCCACCAGTTCAGCTGTTTCGAGCATCGTCATTCTACACATGATGGGGAGAAAGAGTGGTGCCCATTCAGACCTAAACAAGATGCTGTATTCTTGTGTGATTTTTTTTTTAAACAATATTATTTGTAGACAATGCAGCACAATTTCACTCTGAAAATCAAGTTGTGGTATTATTAGTATAACAAAACTGAGGCAGCCTGTTATGGAAAATCAAAAGTGTGTGACTTTGTAGTAAACAACTGGCCAGGGCTTATTCGTCATGCTGTGTAATTAGTTTCTTCCAAGCCTTTTTCTGTCAGTTGTTCAAATGAACTTTTGTAGTCTTTAGGCACATTACTGAAATAATCTCATTAGAGATTTTGTTGACCCATTGGGTCATAATTAACCAGAGATGACATCCCTTACAAAATGATATGGGCTTCTTACTATGCTTCAAATAAAATTGTCTTGCCAATGCTATTGGTGGGGGTGGGGAAATATTCAACAGTTAAACCCATGTAGTCTTTTGGTAGATTGCCAGAATCCCCTTGATCCACGGGGCCTTGCTGCGAGAGGTTGAATCAGTTCTACTAACTGCGACTTTGTAATTGCTTCTCAGAAGTAATTGGCAAAGATGTTTAAAGCTGAGAGCGGATGCTCATTAAGCAGAATGTGCAGGTTCCTTGTGTGGTAAGCTTCTCTAAAGGTCAGGTGCAAAGTTTCAGCCGGCATTAATCAGGCAAGTGAACATCCCAATATTGCACCACATAATCCAGTGTGCGTACTCAACATTGTTCCCTCTAAGCTGTACGGGTGTGTGGCCACGCAGTAACTGAAATGCTCCTATGCACATAGCCTTTGTTACTGCGCAACAGGAACTTTCTTTTATATAATGCTAATATAATTGTGAAATACCCTGTGATTAATTGTGTTGATAAATATAACCCATAAATTTTCTAAATAATAAACAGAACATTTTATACCTTCAGCATATTTACATCATCAGTGTTTCAAGTTACAACACCATTACAAATTGTAACAGCAAACTCAGAAGGGAAATCAGTAGCTCATTGAATGCTGATGCTAAGGTTAAAAGTTTATGAAACTTGCAAGATTTTCTTTGCTTTACTGTATTTCATTATTCTTTTCAATTAATAAAATCAAAAGCATGCGATTTTTCAAATTTCATTCTAAATATTCATAGTATGTATATTACAAAAAAACAGCTTTTAAAATGTCACACAGTTTTCCAGCAGTGTATTTAGAAAAAAATACCCAGCTCAGAGCAATGGTTGGTTCGTGCAGCTGTATTTAAAGAAAAAGATCCTGCTCAGTCCGTGCAGTTATTTTTAAAAAAAAAATTAGTTCAAACGGTGCTCAAGTGAAATGGGTTAAGGCTGAGGTGCAGTGTATGATTTAGCCAATGGCCTCCTCCATCCTTGCCACTGCTTGAGGAACATTGCACTGCATGTGACATCTGAAAATCCTTCATAGCTTGTTGGCCAGATCAGGAGAATGTCCTGTTGGGGCTGTTCCAGCATCGTTCCTTGTTTAGTCCAAGAGTTCACCTCAGTAAGCTTGCTCCACATATTCATTTACCCCTCTTTTATTTTTCTCAGCTTCCTCCTTATGCAATGCTAATAGCCATCCCAGGCTCCTCTTTCTAATATGAGGCAATTTACAGATACAGTATTCCCCTCTGACACAGCACTGCACTAAATCTGGTGACCTATACTTTGACTCTAAGGATCCCTTCTGGATATTGCTGCTGCCTTCAGAAATTTCTCTTAAGAGCTCACAGGAATGTGGGAGAAATATCATGCAATGTGGTACTGAGACTGTGTTTATCTAGATCTCAACCCAAGCAAAGATGGCTAGATGTTGTACTTAATCCTATGGAAAAACTTGAGTAGCCCAATCCACTTTTCTACCCCATATTCTATGTTCTTCAAGGATTTATTCAAACAATTTATCAAGCATTCCAGCGCTCAAATTCCAAATTTCAAGCAGCCACTTTTCTTAATGGTTCCTCCTGTCGTCTTTGATTCTTTCTCAAACATCTTTAAACCGTACCTGGTGACTACAACTCTTAAGCCATATATTATAATCAAATCTTGTAGCATATTTAGAAGTAAAAATGCCCTTAAATAATGGCTTAGAATGCTTTTTTTAAACTAAAGAAATTCTCAACTTGGGTTTCTTAGATCCTTATTTTTAACTGATCTCCATTCAAATATAGACACAATTTCTTTGTGCTTAGAGCACTATTTTCAGCTCAATAAATTGAAAAGCCCTTAGAACAGTAGAGCAAAGTATTGGCCCTTCATCCCATGATGATGTGCCAATCTTGTAACCTACCCTGAGATCAATTTAACCTTTCCTTCCCACACAGCCCTCCATCTTCTTTCATCCGCGTGCCTCTCTCAGGGTCTCTTCAATATCACAGTGTATCTGCCTCTACCACCATCCCAGCTGTGGTTCTGTGTACCTACCACTCTCTGTGTAGTTTTTAAAAAATATACCTAACTCTACGCCTCCCCATGCTTTCCGCAGTCACCTTTAAAAGTATATTAGCCATTGCCTTTCTGGGAGGTGGGGTTGGTGGGGAAGGCTCTGTCAATGCTGCTTATGCACCTCTATTAAGTCTCCTCTCATCCTCCTCCACTACAAACAGAAAAGGTCTAGCTCGCTCAAACTTTCCTCATAAACCATGCTCTCTAATCCGGGCAGCATCCTAGTAAATTTCTGCAGGCTCTAAAGCTTTCACATCGTGCCTGTAATGAAATGTGAAATTGTTGTACTGTACAAATGTCCTAGACACATTTATATATCTAGTGCGCTAAGACTTTTGAATAGTACTCTATTTGTCAATGTGGAGCGGAGAGTGAGTTTGTAAAGCTGGCGGGAGCAAAGGATGTTGGGAATGGTGAGGGTGGAGCACCACAGGAAGGGTGTGGGACAGGTGGCGGAGAAGGAATGCACCGGCAGAGGCAGGAGTATGGCGCGGGTGCAGATACACCCAGCCCTGGACATCAAGCATGGTGATTTGATGCCAAACAATTGGTTTATTAATCATTTGCAGAATGTCTCTCGGTGCTTCCTGCTTCCCGCTCCCTCACCTCTCCCTGCCCCATCTCACTGTCAGTCCACAATAGAGACCCGTATTATCATCACTCACATGTGTCATGAAACTTGCTTTTTGCTGCAGCAGCAGTACAGTACAATACATAAAATCATTACAGTACTGTGCAAAAGTCTTGGGTAACCTAGATATATGTGCCTAAGACTTTTGCACAGTACTGTGTGTGTGAAGGCAGTTAAGGATGCAAAGTGATGTCAAATGGCATAAAATGACATCACAGTTTAATTGTACCTGGCTATGAGACGCAAAACAACAGTGAGGGTGGAATAACTGGAGGCTGGAGGCCTCTTTTCTTTCAGTTAAAGGGCCTGTTGCCATGTGAACCTCTACCAAGAAGTCTGAAGCTTCACAATTCTGGATTGATATCTTTAATGTTTCCTTTTGTTGCTGCTTACACCATTTGCAGTACTTATATTCTGTGCCGCCACCACCACAATACCTCGTCAACAATTGACTGTTTCTCCTTGAATTTCGAACTCCATTCCTGCACCCGTTCACGCATAAGGTACCTCTGACTCTCCAAGTTCCATATCCCCTCCCAGAATCATCATTGTTCTCCACTACCTGAATAACTGCACTCTGCAATAAAAAGAAATGCTGGAGAAAAAGCTTGTTCTACCGTGGGTTCCATGCATGTAGTATGTTGTAGCCTCCTCATCAGAAATGATCCTTTACAGTGGGCTAAGCTGAGAGATAACAAGGGCAACGTTATCCTGGAGCTCCTAGCATGATAGCCAACACAACATTGTGAGGGGATGGTACTGCTTCACAAGCCTGATCGATTACTTTGAAGAAGTGACAAGCAAATAGATGAAGGTAAAGCAGTGGATGTGGTGTTTATGGATTTTAGTAAGGCATTCGACAAGGTTCCCTGTGACGTGCTCATTCAGAAAGTCAGGAGGCATGAGATCCAGGGAAACTTGGCTGTGTTGTTTCAGAAATGGCTTGCCCACAGTAGGCAGCGGGTGGTAGTAGATAAAGCACATTCGGCCTGGACGTCGGTAACTAGTGATGTTTCGCATGGGACACCCTGCTCTTTCTGATTTATTGTTTTATATATATAATAAATGACAGATAAGGAATTGGAAGGATCAGTTAGTAAGTTTTTAGGTGACACAAATGTTGGTAGTGTTGTGGATAATGTATAAGGTTGTAAGTTACAGTGGGGTATTGAAAAGATGCAGAGCGGGGCTGAGAGTAGCAGATGCTCAATCTTGAAAAGTGTGAAGTTATACCCCTTGGAAGGTTAAACTTGAAGGCAGAGTACAAGGTTAATGGAAGGATTCTTAGTGTGGAGGAACAGTGGCATATTGAGGTCCCTGCCCATAGATTTCTCAAAGTTACTGCGCGAATTGATAGGGTGGTTAAAGAGGCATAAAGTGCAGTGGCCTTCATTAGTTGGGAGAATAAGTTCAAGAGCCATGAGGCAATGTTGCAGCTCAATAAAACTTGGGTTAGACCATACTTAGAGTATTGTGTTCAGTGCTGGTTGTCTCATTATAGAAAGGACGTGGAAGTTTTAGAGAGGTTGCAGAGGAGATTTACCAGTATGCTGCCAGCATTAGAGAGCAAGCTGGGCTTTTTTTTTTCTTTTTGGAGTGAAGAAGAAAGAGAGGTGACTTGATAGAAGCGTAAAAGATGATGAGAGGCACAGATAGATTAGACAGACAGTACCTTTCTTCCCCAGAATGGGAATGGCTAATACAAAAGGACATAATTTTAAGGTGATTGGAGGAAAGTAAAGGGGGACTGTCAGCAGTTGTAAAGGGTGGTGATGGAGGTGAATTAGATTAGAGAGATTTAAGAGACTCTTCGGAAGTCTCATGGATGAAAGGAAAATGGAGGGCTATGTGGGAGAGAAGGGTTAGATTGATCTTGTAGGAGGTTAAAAGATTGGCACAACATTGTGGGCCGAAGGGCCTGTACTGTGCTGTATGTTCTACGTATGCACCTTGGTGCTTTATTGGAGCAATTTGGATAAAATTAGTTACTAATTACTAACTTATAAATTTGAGTAGTTATCCAGACAAATCAAAAGTGGTCATCAATATTGAATGCATAATTGATTTTAGCTAAGTGAAGATTTCCATTTTCATGAAAATTCCTTCAAATCTGTAGATGCTTTCCGAGAAATGTATTTTTTTTAAAAAGGAGCTTTAAAGAAAATTTCAAATACTGACGAGAGACTTGAACTTGTCAGATAGAAGGTTGTCCTTGTAATCTGATAAAGAACAAAATTTTGAGTATATTTGATCACTGGCATGAGGAATAATATCTGTTTTGATTTGATTTATTCACATCATCAATCATTTTCCACGTGCAATGTGAATATCAGAGAAGTTGACATTGATGGGTTTAAAAGGTGAGGGTGTGGAGCAATGAACAGTCACATGTAATTAGGTTTCACTTGAGTCATTTATTTGATACTGCTCGCTAAAATTTAACCTTTTTCCTTCTATCAGGATTAAAAGGATGTCTTTAATTCTGCTGTTGGCTTAGTTGATAAAGACACCACCCTACATAACTTTAAGCAACGCACAGGAAGGTTGAAGTTCAAACACTGGTTTGCTCTGTTAGCTCATGCATGGGAACCTTGGCCTTCTCTAACCTCGGGCCAAGGAGAGCGAAGTTAAACTTCTGATCACAAGCCTGCTCATACTTCCATTATCACTCAGTGACAATTGCGGCTTTGAAGCAAAATTGATCATATTTTGCTCAATCCTTAATAGTACCTGATCAGTTAATTGTTTAATGAAAGGCTATCATGCAGCCCAAAAGCTGAATTTTCTGACTTCTATCCCCTTCCTTTCTAGTCCTGATGAAGGGTCATGGCCTGAAACATTGACTGTTTACTCCCCTCCATAAACGCTGCCTTGGTTCCTTAAGGTTGTTATAGTTGGCAGTGTGTGGGGTGGAGGGGGCGGGGTACCTATTAAATGCTCACAATGAATGGCACGCATCTCAAATAGCCTCCGACAACTAAACCAGCTCTTGGCCTTCATGTGTGGCTCCTAAGCCCAGTGGGACCATTTTTACTGACAGGAAAAGGGGCAAAGGTGGGTTGCTGGCACTTTAAAACCATTTGCTTTGGGCAGATTGGGTTTATCAGCCATGGTTGGCAGCTCATCCAGGAGAAGGAAAACTCTGATCTCAAACATCCACTGCCTTGCGGCTATACCCACTCATGGGGAAGGCTACAGGAGTAAACGCCAAGGAAAAATCTGGAGCTGGAGGCCCTAAGGCAGGCCTACGTTGAGTTCAACGCTGACTGGCAACTCCTGCGACGCCACTTGTGCCAGGCTATATCACTTTCTGCTGTTCCTTTAGATTCATCAGCTGTGTGGAGAAGGGGAGCCGGCTACATAGTAACAGCTTGCTCTCAACGTTGTGCTGTCCTAGTTAGCGTACTGGCTTGCTTATCACGTAGACAGCTGCTACGCAACATCCATGGTCAACTCTGACCAATAGAGAGCCTCAAGATGCTGCCTGACCTGCTGAATTCCTGCTGCATTTTGTGCGTGTTGGTCTGGATTTGCAGCATCTGCAGAATCTGTTGTGTTGAGGATGTTACCTTTTCAATATTGTCCCAATGTGGCCAATCTAGTCTTTAGACATTGCGTAACTGGTGCCTGTGCCTACGCCTACGTACTATATATCATTTTGAAGCTTCATAATGTACTGGTTGCATTTCTTTTAATTTGGAGAACAGTTGTTGATGTACTTCACAAGACGTCAATGTTAGTGCAGAGAGGTGTCTGAACTATTTTTGGGAAAGCAAATTTTAAATTTAATCATCAATGAAAAGTTTAAAGAAGAACACTTTACCTTCATCATAAATAGTTTAAAACCTATTTTAAATTGCATTTTGATCTTGAAAAGTGTGAATCCACCACTGACATTATATGTTATTTTCTGATGCAGAGAGTAACAAAACTCTAAATGAGCATCTTGGATCTCCTGAGGAACGTCTCGCACTCCACGTTTTGCGTCAGCAAGGACTTGTACCAGAGCACGTGGAAATGAGGACATTGTACAGCACCTTTCAACCCAACCTTTCACAGGTAACCCTTCAGTCTGATATCTAACCAACAATAGTTTTGGAGTGAGTCATTAACTTGGGCTACTTTGGAAAAGCAGGCCCAGAGAGAGCATTTCTCAAAACAAAAACTCAGAAGCAATGAGTGTGAATGTAACCCTTCACTGATAGGGACACCTGACAATGAAATTTCTTTAATTAATGATCTTCAAAAGAAATGGGCAGGACTGTTGAAGCATAAAATGGTTTTCCATATTGGATCATTGAGACTTGACCTAAATAGAGTGGATGGGGAGAGGATGTTTCCAGTTTAGATTATGAAGGCACGTAGTCCCCTTTTATTGTCATTTAGTAATGCATGCGTTAAGAGATGATACATTATTTCCTCCGGTGTGATATCACAAAATACTGGATAAACCAAGACTGGAAAAGAACTGACAAAACCACATAATTATACATATAGTTACAACAGTGCACAATACCGTAACTTGATGAAGAAAGTCCGTGAGCACAGTGAAGTTCAAAGTTTCTCAAATGTCCCACATCTCACGCAGACGGGAGAAGGAGGAAAAACGCTCCCTGCCATGCCGACCACAATCCGACTCTGAGTCATCTGAAAACTTCGAGCTCTGATCAGCTCTCCGACACCAAGTACTGAGCGCCATCTCTGTCCGAGTGATTCGACCTCTTTCTCGGTCGCCAAAAGCAGGCAAGGCCGGGGATTTTGAGGCCTACCCTCCGAAAGATTCCCGACCGCGCAGTAACGACAGCAGTGGACAGGCGTTTCAGAAGTTTCTCCAGGTGTTCCTCTGTGATTTCACGTCCATTCTCCATCAATTCAGAATTGTTCACGGCCCCTATTTAACAGATACGGCGTCATTTTTCACCGGGGAGCTGCGCAGTTGTGGGAAAGCCTAGGACCTGAGTGCATAGACTCAGAATACACGGATATCTCTTTAGAACATGGATTCCCAACCTGGGGTCCTTGCTTAGTCCATGGCATAAAAAAGGTGGGGAACCCCTGCTTCAGAACATAGATGAAGAGGCATTCCTTTAGCTAGAGGGTGCTGAATCTGTGGAATTTATTAGAAAAGACAGCCGTCGAGGTCAAGTCATTGGGTACATTTAAAGCAGAGGTTGACAGGTTCTTGATTAGTCAGGGCATCAAAGGTTATGGGGAGAAGGCAGGAGAATGGGGTTGAGAGGGAAAATATATCCGCCATGAATGATGGGGTAAATAGCCTCTCAACACACATCAAAGTTGCTGGTGAACCCAGTAAGCCAGGCAGCATCTCTAGGAAGAGGTTTCAGGCCGAGACCCTTCGTCAGGACAGGAGGGTCTGGGCCTGAAACATTGACTGTACCTCTTCCTAGATATGCTGCCTGGCCTGCTGCTTTCACCAGCAACCTTGATGTGTGTTGCTTGAATTTCCAGCATCTGCAGAATTCCTCATGTTTGTAATTCTATGTCATATGGTTTTTGCATTTTTTTCCCGCTTGCATATTTCTAATCTTTTCAAATGCAATAACAAACATTCTTTATAGCTTATGCAAGTGAAATGGGTAAAGAAAGTACAGTGCAGGTCTGTAGAAAGTACAAACCCTGGCAGCAGAGCAGGATGGGTACATCTGAAAATCAGAATTAAAATCAAACGCTGGAATTGCCTACTGACCAAAGATTTTTTGCCTAAAATATTGCTTTTTCGCCTCCTGTAGATACTGCCTGAATATTAAGTGATTGCAACATTTACTGTTTTTAAGATCGTGTAGTTGTACTGACAATGTTCTTCAGGGTGGATGAGTGTATGTGATGCCCTTGGGGAAAGAATAAAATGGGTAGAGTCTTAGTTTAATTGTTTTGCTGTGAGTGGAGTCTGTGATGCTTGGCTTTGAGTACGTTGGGTAGAGAAACCAGTAACGCGGTACATTCATAGTCACTATTTCATAAATCAGTTGATTATTGCATATGGTTCTGAACACTATCTTTCAGAAAACCTGTTAGCCTTGAAGAGCTTAGAGGAGGATTACCTACAAGTTACACCAGAATTACGGAATTTGAATTTGAGCACCTAATAATAATAAAGGACTTTAATCAAAAGTACTCTTCAGTACTTTGGCCTACTAAATATCTTAAAGGGCTCCAAAGAGAAGAAAATGGTGGTTAGAAGGCCATTGCTACCAGCCCAATGTATATGGTTAATATAATTACCAAACGTCCTTCGAAAACTAATGATTTAAGGAAATGAGTCAATATCTCCCACTAAAGACCATCTTTGTTCCAGAAATCACTTTTGTAGTGTTGTACAGCCTGTAGCCATCAATATTCCATTCCTGTGGCTCATAAACATCTGAATATTTCGAAGAGCCAAAGGAACATTAAAAAAGTGATCTCATGAGCAGGGAGCTGGGTGGATAGAACTGATCTCAAATTCAAGATGCTGTGAGAAAACCTTAAACTAAAGCTATCAGAATTGTTTCCTGCCATGCAGATCTCGAAGATTCAAAGGTGCAATTTAATGTCAGAGAAATGTATACAATATACATCCTGAAATGCTTTTTCTTCACAAACATCCATGAAAACAGAGGAGTGCCCCAAAGAATGAATGACAGTTAAATGTTAGAACCCCAAAGTCCACCCCGCCCCAGCTCCCCTCCCTCCTGCTCATAAGCGGCAGCAAGCAACAATCTCCCCTCCTCCCACCAGCAAAAAAAAGCATCAGCACTCACCACCGAGCACTTAAGCAAAGCAATAGCAAAGACACAGACTTGCAGTTACCCCAAAGACTTCATGTTTCACCCAGTATACAACAGACCACAGGCTCTCTCTTTCCCTAATAAGGGAGAAAGTGTTGTCTCCGTTTTCCCAGCAAACAGGGAGACATAACAAATAACTCACTGGTTTATGATGTTAAAAGTCCATTACGTCGCTTTTTATGAGCTCTGTGCCGGAAGATCTCAAAGATCCCAGGTCTCCGGGCACACAGCCGTAGATATCCCAACTCCCCCAATGACACACGGATCTCCTGCTGTGACACCGACCTCAATCCGCCCGTCTCCAGAGCCCCGAGATCCTAGGCTTCCAAATCCGAGCTGAACAACGGCCAGTTATGAAACCCAGAGAGTGGGTCTTTTGATAAACCAGATATTTGCAAGTAGTGCTTTCCCACGTTGAAGAGGAGGTTGCCCAGGCATTGACGGGACAGGTTTTAAGGGTAGCAGAATGGCAATAATTGATATCCAGTCCTGAAAATCATCTAGAATCAGTAGGAATAAGTTATCCATTTTGGATAAGTTGAAGGAATTATCATCTTTGCATATCCTGCCACATATTGTGCTTCTGGGATAATGTCCTTTGGGTCCCTTGCAACAAAATGCATGGGAGAAAATAGTGAAATAGGCTGTTTTTGATGCAGGGCAATGTGCTTGAAGGTCATTAGCAGTTAATACCCTTCTTCTTGAATAAGGAACCAAGGACTGGCTGAGCAGTAGAATTAGGAATGCAAATGTACAGACTTGAGAAGTTGCAGTTCAACCATGCATTATATCTCAGTAGGCAATCTATGGCCGAAAAGATATGTATGTTTTTTTTTTAAAAAAGTGAACTTTGACAGGTTTGAAACAAATTTTGATGAACTAGAGAAAAGCCAGAAATGCATATGGAAGTGACTAAGAGCCTTGCATTGACTGGCATGCTATTAATTAAGTTTAATAGAGTGATGAGCTGTTACCAAATCAGTGGAGTACCAGTCCAAAGCTGTTGTGCTGAAATTTTCCATCTCCTGGTTCAGCCTACACTTTGCGCCT
This sequence comes from Mobula birostris, assembly GCF_030028105.1. NCBI lineage: Eukaryota > Metazoa > Chordata > Chondrichthyes > Myliobatiformes > Myliobatidae > Mobula > Mobula birostris. The sequence goes on from NC_092390.1 coordinate 38,209,334, forward strand.
TGTCACAAGTAGAACTAGGAAGCATTTGGTCTCTGACATCTCTGTGTAGAGGTATCCTAAATACTAAGCTATCTTGAAAATGATGTACCCTTCAGCCATCAAGGGTGAATAAGTGTACTAAGCAGAGGAGAATTAAAATAGAGCACTATTTTTTAAGCTGTGACTGCAGATAAAGGAACATAGATCACATTAACCAAGTGGTTGTTGTTATAGATCAGCATCCTAGGTTATGTGAGTTTAAAACTTGGTGCCAAATTGTGACTCTGAATTAACTGAACCAAGTGATTTATCACCTTGACAAGAAAAAAAAACTCACTACTATCCTTCAAAAAAGGGAACATAATAGTTATGGTCTGCATGAAACTAAGAAACGGAAGGTTTTTGATTCCATGGGCATTTTAGAAATATAATTCTGCTTTCCCTATGTCACCCGCAATACATTTTCAAGTAGATCTGTTTCACCCTAATTAAGTTTACTTATTCATCCAACAAGTAGGTATGTTTGTAATTTGGATGACAGAAAATTTGTAGAATGGATCTTGGTGATTGTAGGGATGACTTACAGCAGATTGAAAAGCTTGTGCATATGGACATTAAGAAAGAGGATGTGCTGGAGCTTTTGGAAAGCATCAAGTTGGATAAGTCTCAGAGACCGAATGAGATGTACCCCAACTACTGTGGGAGCTGAGGGAGGAGATTGCTGAGCCTCTGGCAATGATCTTTGCATCATCAATGGGGACGGGAGAGATTCCGGAGGATTGGAGGGTTGCAGATGTTGTTCCCTTTTTCAAGAAAGGAAATAGAGATAGCCCAGGAAATTATAGACCAGTGAGTCTTACTTCAGTGGTTGGTAAGTTGATGGAAAAGATCTTAAGAGGCAGGGTTTATGAACATTCAGAGAGGTATAATATGATTAGGAATAGTCAGCGTGGCTTTGTCAAAAGCAGGTCGTGCCTTACAAGCCTGATGGAATTTTTTGAGGATGTGACTAAACACATTGATGAAGGTAGAGCAGTAGATGTTGTGCATATGGATTTAAGCAAGGCATTTGATAAGGTACCCCATGCAAGGCTTATTGAGAAAGTAAGGAGGCATGGGATCCAAGGGGACATTGCTTTGTGGTTCCAGAACTGGCTTGCCTACAGAAGGCAAAGAGTGGTTGTAGATGGGTCATATTCTGCATGGAGGTTGATGACCAGTGGTATGCTTCAGGGATCTGTTCTGCGACCCCCTACTCTTCGTGATTTTTATAAATGACCTAGATAAGGAAGTGGAGGGATGGGTTAGTAAACTTGCTGATGACACAAAGGTTGGGGGTGTTGTGGATAGTGTAGAGGGCTGTCAGAGGTTACAGCGGGACATTGATAGGATGCAAAACTGGGCTGAGAAATGGCAGATGGAGTTCAACCCAGATAAGTGTGAGGTGGTTCATTTTGGTAGGTCAAATATGATGGCAGAATATAGTATTAATGGTAAGACTTTTGGCAGTGTGGAGGATCAGAGGGATCTTGGGGTCTGAGTCCATAGAACACTCAAAGCTTCAGCACAGGTTGACTCTGTGGCCTTCATCAATCATGGCATTAAGTTCAGGAGCCAAGAGGTAATGTTGCAGCTATATAATACTCTGTTCAGACCCCACTTGGAGTACTGTGCTCAGTTCTGGTCACCTCACTACAGGAAGGATGTGGAAACTATAGAAAGGGTGCAGAGGAAATTTACAAGGATGTTGCCTGGATTAGGGAGCATGCTTTATGAGAATAGGTTGAATGAACTTGGCCTTTTCTCCTTGCAGCAGCGGCGGATGAGAGGTGAGCTGATAGAGCTGTACAAGATGATGAGAGGCATTGATCGTGTGGATAGTCAGAGGCTTTTTCCCAGGGCTGAAATGGCTAACACGAGAGGGCACAGTTTTAAGGTGCTTGGAAGTAGGTATGGTGATGGAGACAAATACGATAGGGTCTTATACGAGAGTTCGGATAGGTACATGGAGCTTAGAAAAATAGAGGGTTATGGGTAACCTAAGGTACCTTCTAAGTAAGTACATGTTCAGCACAGCTTTGTGGGCTGAGGGGCCTGTATTGTGCTGTGGGTTTTCTATGTTCTGTGTTCTAATGTTGATCATTAGAGCAAGAGGAGCCAAATGGCTTTACCATCTGATAGTGATCAGGTACTGTAGTGGAACACAAGCTCTGGCCTATGCCCGTCTAGATTAGTACATACCTGATATGCGTTTTTAATTATATTCAGTCCTGTCAAAATAAGCAGCCTCATAATACTTGAGTTTTCCAAATTGTTATCCAGTGTTTGTTTCTTCCCATATTTTATGTATTGATTTTCTCATACTGTGCTATCTCTTGCATTAGGGAAAGCTTCAGATGTGGGTTGACATTTTCCCAAAGAGTTTGGGACCACCTGGGCCACCTTTTGACATTATACCCCGAAAGCCCAAAAAGTAAGTATGGATTATATTAATCACCTCTCTACATTAGTATGTGCTGATGCAAGCTCTCAGTAAGACTTCACTGAACATCAGTTCCATTTCTCTGCTGATGCTACCTGACCTACTTGGTGTTTCCAGCAATTTTATTTCGGATTTCCAGTATCCACAGCTTTACTTTTCAATTTTCATAATGTGCTGCTTGGTCTATGTGAACCATCTTCTGACTTGACAAAAATTACCTCAGTGCACTCATTTAACTAATAAACCATCTGTTTGGCTGTGGGCCATAAGCAAAACGTGTTGTGCTTATTGCATTTTGTTTTATTGGCTTGATATAGGGTAATATTAGTGGTGAGACATGCTAACACATCAGTGTATGCCAAAATATATCAACATGATATTTGTTTAAGTGTGTAATCCTTGCAGATGGCTGGTTAATGGATTCTTTGTTGTGTAATGGTCATTCAGAGCCCTGTAGTTACCAAGAAAAGCTGACACAAGAGCATCGGTAATCTGAAACAAATAACAATTGTCCCAATTATCTTTTCTGAGTGATTGTTTAATGGTCTAGTTTAAACATTTTACTAATTTTCCTGCAGACTTTACATCTAATTGCAGACTTGGCATCATTGCCTCTTACGAATAAATTTAGCAATGGCTCCTAGTTCTTACTGTTACTTAATGACATTTTCCCCATATAAATGTCAGGTAATATTTGAAGTGGTTTTGATTATGATCCTTCTCACTGTTAAGTTGCTTGCTAGCCTGATTGCCATGAGGCAACAGAGTAATAATAATACTGGAAGTATTATTGCAAATAATACTAGAAGTAGACTTTAAAAAATAGAATAGTGTGAACATTCACATTTTGAGCACAGGAATTATTTAGTCCAATATTAATGTCTGAGCTTGGTATCAAGTTCCACATTGGTATTTCAGGAGATGTTTGTACCAACAAGTTTTAGATGACTTAATGCATCGAGTAAAAAAAAAAGTTATGCTGTATTCTCATGTTTTTTTTGTATCCCCTTCAACCTGTTTCTCAACTTCTTTATCCTGTACCTTGAATAATTATTTGAAGGAAAATTGTCTAATCCTAGCTATTCATGCTTTGCCTTTCAATGCCTTGTCACTATCTGTACTTCATGCAGATATTTCCTTCGCTGTGTAATATGGAATACCAGCGATGTTCTTCTGGATGAAAAAAGCATTACTGGAGAAGAGATGAGTGATATCTATGTTAAAGGGTAAGTAAGTTATTCCTTAACTGGTGTAAAAAAAAATATATAGTTTTGCTTGTATCTAAAGTCCAGACATGACCTCAATGCTTGAATTGTTAGTCTTATTTGCTATCTGCTGCAGCCCTGCTCTCTATCATACCAACAGTGAAAGTAAAGTGGAGTTCATGTGCAGGCCAATCGAGACCCCAGGGGAGTTGCTGGTATTTGGAATATTACTTTTACGGATGGTCTGATGAAAGACCTATGGAACTTGGGCCTTGAAAGGCTCATGACCTTGCTGACAATTTCTTTGCCATCAGAAGTTCAGAAATGCTGCAGGTGGGAGTTGTGGGCATGAGTTTAACGTGATTTTTCATTTCCTTTGTGGTATCTCTGAAAAAAAGGGCACTCTGTTGAACACCACTGATAAAATGTCTTTTTATTTAAACTGAAAATATGTTGCTCATGTTTTCTTTTATTGATTCAGTGCTTGTAATCTCTGACTGCCCTGCCGGACGTCCTGCTTTCAATCAGGTCATCTGTTTGAAGCAAAATTGAGGGGCAGAATAACAGAGCAAAGGGAAAAGCCCTTAGACCCACAACAATGTTGAACTAATGACACCAAGTGATCAACTAAACAAATCACTTCTGCTGAAACAATGTCCATATCTTTCCATTTCAAGTGCCTATCTTAAGGCCTTGAATGCCCTTTCACGTTTGCCTCCACCACCAACCCTGGCAGCACATTCTAGATGCCTACCACTCCGTTTTTATAAAAAAGAACACTTCCCCACACATCTCCTTTGAACTTACCCCTTCACCTTAAATGCGTGCTGTCTGGTAATAGACATTTCAACCCTGGAGAAAAGATGTTGGCTGTCTACACTGGTCATTATAAATTTCTGTCAGATTTTCCCTCGTCTTCCACCGCTCCAGAAAAATCGACCCAAGTTTGTCCTCCTGTCCTTGTGGAGGCTTTGGAGAGGGTGCAGAGGAGGTTTACCAGGGTGATGCCCAGATTAGGGAGCATGTGCTACGTCTTTCCTATAATGGGGCAATTAGACCGAATGCAAAACCATCAGACGTGGCCTAACTAAAGTTTTGTAAAGCTGCAAATTCCATATGTTTGAACTCATTTCCTTGACTAAGCATACCAAATATCGTCTTTACCACCCCAACAATATGTGTAGCCTCTTCTAGGGAGCTGTGGACTTGGACCCCCAAAATTCCACTGCACATCAAAACTGTCAGGTGTCTTGCTGTTAATGGTGTACTGGCTCTTACACTGGATCTTCCAAAGTGCAACAGGGCCGCCGTTTAAATTCTCCAAACAGTGGAAGTGCCTTGCATTAAGACCTTGCAATTAGGCCATTGTTTTCTAATTTGCTCATAAATTTTAGCCTTTAGAATCCTGTTCAGTAACTACTTGATCACTAATGTGAAAATCGTCAGTGTATGGTTTCCAGGACTTTTTCCATTTTTCCTTTGGAAAAATAGAGCAACACTAGCTACTCACCAGTTCTGTGGGACCTTCCCTGTGGCTAGAGAGCATCAAAGTATTGGTCCAGACCCCAACAATCTCAATAACCTGGGGTATATCCCATCGGGCCCTGGAGACTTATTGACCTCAATATCTTTAAGAGACCCAACTACTACTTACTTTATCTGAAAATGCCCTAGCAAATTAGCACACTCCACATTTATCTCCCTATCCTCCATGTCCTTCTCCTGGGTAAATATTGATGCAAAGTAGTCATTTAGGACTATACGTTTAACCTTGAGTGGTCCTAACCACTTCCCAAGTTTTCCTTTTATTTTTGATACTTTGGGGTTCTCTTTAATCCTACTTGCCAATGGCATTTCATGGCCCCTCTTGGCTTTCCTAATTCCCTTCTTGATTTGTCCTTTGGCTTTTTTTCTAATCCTTTGGACTGCACTTTGATTTCCCACAATGACAGACACATGAAAGCAGTTGTTAGTGATTAAAATGTGCTTCAGTTAATTTAAGCTGAACCATCCGATTTGATTTTTTGTGCAATTCTGAACATCTGGAAATATCAGTATTTGTGACTTCAGTCAAAGTGATTTGTTCAGTGAGACTGATTCAATGACATTGGAATGCATACTCATTAATATTGTGAAGGTTCAAGGCAAATCATTATGGATCAGTACTACAGTGGGTCAAGATACTTCTATGATGTTTCTCAATCCAGATCCCAAATATTTGCATTATGCCAGCTGCCCCTAATTGGAGCCATAGTTTCATCTCAATCTGAACTTGCAGGATGTGAAAAAGGGATATATAAGTACATGGAACACATTATTTGACCTTAATGATGCATTCCTGTCTCGCTATGTGCCATGTTGCTCTGGTTTCCTCCTCGATCCATCTCTGAAGATGCTCAGTCGTGTATATTGATAGCAACTTGCTATCTAGAACAGAACAAGAATATTTGTCTGGTCGATGGGGGCCAAGTCTTGCAACAAAATTTACAGTAGTCATATTGTGGGCTTAATCCAAGGAATGCAGTGTGGCCACTGTTGTGTATGATTTGCTGAGCAATACCTAGTTAGTTTGGATGGTCCAGTCTATTTCCTTTCTCTGAACAGAGTAGAAACATCTGGTGAGGTGCTCACCCCATTAGTCATCCTTCACTAGTTTCATTATATACTTTGGATGTTTAATGGTCTCCTATTTGTATGTCGAGGATTATATCAAACTGTTTGTGCTCAGTGTATTCACTTCTTTGAAGTGGAAAGGAAGATTTGTGCCCAAAAAACTTCCAATGATAAATTTACTCACTCTGCCAGCCAGTTTCTCACCCCCACCTCCACCCACCCACCAACCCCATCGCATGGTTTCACCTATCACAAGCTAGCTTGTACTCCATCCTCTCCTCCGAACTTTTGATTTTGGCTTCTTCCCCTTTCCTTTCCAGTCCTGATGAAGAGTTCTGGCCCCAAATATTGACTGTTCATTTCCCTCCATAAATGATACCTGACTTTTGTGTGTTATTTGCTCTGGATTCCCAGCATTTGCAGAATTTCTTGTGTTTGCTCTACCAGGTTTCAGCTTCCAATTTTATCCCATCATTGGTTGCGAGATGCCTTGCAAGACATTGACTTGCACCAGATAGTCATTGATATATAATATCTGCTTTAGCCAATGTAGATTGTTAAAGGAGCACACACACACAAAATGCTGGAGGAACACAGCAGGCCAGGCAGCATCTGCGGAAAAGAGTACTGTCGACGTTTCAAGCCGAGACCCTTCATCAGTGCTGCTGAAGAGTCTCGGCCTGAAATGTCGACTGTACTCTTTTCCATAGATGCTGCCTGGCCTGTTGAGTTCCTCCAGCTTTTCAGATGTGTTGCTTGGACTTCCAGCATCAGCAGATTTTCTCTTGTTTTATATTGTCAAAGGTAATTTTTTTTAAAAAAAACAATGAAATCAGCCTTTCAAAACATTCTAAATGCAGTTTGAGAGAGCTTTTGCTAAATGTTTGAGCATCCCAGATATTGTGTAGCAACATGACACATCCAGGAACAGATTATGTATTTTCTTTTCAAAAGTCATTAAATAATTTCCTTTCCATCCTGCCCCATTTCCCCCTTATTAGCTCCCCCATTTCCCAAAACATATATATAATCAATGTACAGCTTGTTTTCACTCACCCATAATGGGTACAGTTTTTTTTAAACCTAGGAAGTGAATATGTAACATATACACTCCATGACTTGGAATATACAAGATGTGGAATAGATAAAACTTGATGAATGAAGAACTTCAAATACTAGCAAAAGAATCTGCTGATTGTACACTACTGTGTGACCCTGTTGCAAGAAATACTTTTGACTTGTAATAGAAGAACTAACAGTACTTGCAACTGGGATACAGCTAGCTAAACATTTCAATATATCTGTTTGCATTGATATAAAACACTGTGGTACACTGTCCAAGGAAATTATTAACAATTTAAGAATATTGTTTTTGACAGGAAGAGTTATGTTCTTCGTTAGAATTTAAGTGGCTAATTATGTGAAATGTATTTTCAGCCATACCTCCATTTTACCTTTGTTCCTTGACTAATTTCCCTTCAAGCTTTCATTTTGATATTATTTGAGAAAGTTTTAGCCATTGCAAATAAAAGCAGGAAGTGCTTAGCGGACCAGGTAGCATCCACGGACAGGGAAATATGATCTTGCAGTGACTGATGATTTCTGCTGGAACGTGTCTATATAATAATATTGACTGTAGGGCTGAACTTCATTTCTCTGAGTTCAGAGCTTTGGAGCCGTTGATAGAGTGCCACAGCGCCAGTGACCTTGGTTTGGTCCTGACCTACAGTGCTGTCTCTGTGTGGAATTCATGCGTGCTTTCACCCAGATGCTCTTATTTCATCAGAGACCATAAAATACCGTTTTTATTGGGTAAACCGGCCATTTTAAACAGCCCCTGATATGTGTGTGTCTGGGTGGAGCATATAGTTATGGGAGAAGGTATGTTACAAGGAAATAAGGGAAGTTTGGATTACCCGATGGGTCAAATGGCCTACCAAGTCCTTGGTGAAATATGAGTGAAATTGAAATGAATACCAACATGTTGCTGCAAAAAGATCTATGGAAAACAGGCCACAGGAAGGGTTGAGGATAGGAGAGTTGACTGCAGAGAGGTACAGGGAAGGCATCTGCCAAAAAATAGATTGTTGTTATTTTTTGATTTTAGCAATGCAGCACAGAGTAGGCCTTTCCAGCTTTTCGAGCTATGCCACTCAGCAACCCCACAACCCCAATTAACCCTAATCTAATTACAGGGCAATTTACAATGACCATTTAATCTACCCAGTAAGTCTTTGGACTGTCGGAGGAAACCAGATTACCTGTACATTCCACAGGGAGGAGAACTCCTTACAGAACAGTGCCGGGATTAAACTCCAAGCTCCAGAGTGCCCCGAGCTATAATAGTGTTGGGTTAACTGTGGCGTTACCATGATAAAAATCAGTGGAAGATTTTATCAAGGAGCCAACCTCCAAATTCATTGAGGTGTTAAAAGGAAGTTTGAGGTTTTCTGAGATGATTGCTTGGGGTAGTAATACTGTTCAGTACAGTCAGACAGAAAATAAAAACAAGGTTTGTAATTCAGCAGCTGGCATTTGCTTGTTCGTGATGCCATTTTGGTCGTCATGTGTCCACTAGAGGGAACGGAAAATAATTGGATTACATCATCTCTTCAAGCAACCTCTCCAAGTCAAAAAAAAAAGCCTCAAGGTTGGAGGCAAGAGAGAAAATTAAGGGAAAAAATTGTGATTGCAGAGAAAAGTAGTGGGAATGGATTGATGGTCAGAGGTAAAGTGAAGAGAAGAGGCATTCTGTGGCATTGGAAGCTTGAAATCATTGACACTAAAAAGGAGAAAGAACAGTTTTATTGTCAAAGTGCCAGACTAGAAGGGTGAAATAGAGATAGGGATGAAAACATTGCATTGAGGTAGTAAATCAATGCATTTGGGAGATTGCATGCATCAATGCTTGGATCTATGGATTCAGTGAGAATAAATGTTTCAGAAAGTACTCATTGATAAAATGTTGCTGATCTCCCAGTAGGTTTTTCCTTGCATTGATTCAATCTTCAATGTAAGGTTTTTCTCTTACAAAACTGAAAGATCCATTTTGCCTTGAGGCTTAGGAACTGTATAAAAGTAACAGCACTTTTACATCTTGTGAAATTCAACTACTTGCAGTAGATTTTTGCATTTGCTGCCTGGATAACTTGCATAGTTGTGCACATGATCTTACCCAAGTGACAAATGTTCACTGAACTTCAGTGAATATAATTGGATTTACTGGTATCCTGCTAAGACCTAATTCACAGTACCGATTCGTTATGATGCTCTTGGTCTCTACGGCCATGTATCCTTCCCCACACTTAATGCTTTAAAATGAACATGCATATGAGCTGCACTCTCCTGTGTTTGGGGACCTGTGCTTACCCTGTCCTCCACAGCTTGGTGAAGAGGCTGTCTGTGAGGTTTGGATTTTGGGCTGGTCAGGTGAACCAGCCTGGTGCTGGGATGTGGGATTCTGCTGTCACCTCCTGCACTCCAGCCTCAACCAAGTGAGCACTCCCATGTGTTGATAAGCCACCTGTACCCTGCAGTATCTCTCATCGCCACCTGCTGGATGTGTAGGAAATTGCCCTCTTCTCGCTTGGTTACACAGCTCTCCAAACCCAGAGGTTTCATTGGTTATTTCATGAGCACTATTCCCATTTGCACTCTTGCACCTGCGAATACACTAAGCAAGGTAAGAGTGTGTATGATGCAGGAATTTTGAGATGTTATGTTCTGTCCTGCCATCTTCCACCTAATCTTGTATCTGTAATCATACCAGTGCCAGTGTAACTGAGGCAACGAATTAGCAAGATGTGCTGATGTAGCAACTGTGGGGCCAGTCTTACTATTGCCACTTGTTCCTAAGAAGAGCATTTCATAGTTCCAAAACTGAATTCTTTCCGCACTGTATGCAGACGCAACGGCTATATTCTGTTGGTTCCATACTTTCTCTTCCTATTATTAGCATTGTGCTTTTGTTTTTGGGCACAAACAGATCTGTTTGCACTTTGAATTGTTATTTTGTGGAATGAAGTGCTTCAAAATACTGGCTTGTTATGATTGAGTATTGTGAAAGTGATTGCAACCTCCTTTTCTTTGCATGATACAATGATGGAGTTATTTTGGTGGTAATGTTTTCCCTCTTTTTAAAAAAAAAAGAATCAGAATAACATTTGTCACACCCTTTTAATAGTTCAGTTTGTCTGCTTCCTCTCCTTTCTTTAATGGAATGTAAGATCTATTGTGTTTGATAGAGGAGGGACTCTCCTCCATGATGTAGAATGCACTTAAGTTTACCCTTGGTATGACTACCATAAGAGTCAATTACTAAACAAAGGTTAGCAAAGTTTATATTTCATGGTAATTTACAAGTGATGAACGAGCTATTTTGTCATCCCCAGTCAGGTGAAGGTCATTCCTAACTGTCTGACACCCCTTCACAGAGGTGTCTGTGGGTTTGCAGTGTGATGTTTGGCTTCTGAAATTTTTTTCCCTGTATTTTGTTTTTAAAATTTCACGACACATACTGGTGATAATAAACCTGATTCTGATTGATACCTAATTGGGTACCTAAGTAGGGGTATAAATGTTAATGAAGACAACAACTATCTTGAGTTGACAAAAAATGACAAGTTCTCTTCTGTATCTTCCACAAGCAGGATCTAACCACAATCTTTTCCACTTTTTCTGCAATATACCCTGTATTTTCTTCCCGTAGTGTGGTGTGGGTTTTTGCTCCTTTCCAAACCAAAAGATTTAAAAACTTGTCAGTGACCAGCCTTTTGGACTCCTGGTCTTTGTGTTTATATATATATATATAAAATGCTCTGCTTCAAGTTTATTACTGTGTATGAATAGCTTGTTCTCTCCTCTGACTTAAGGCCAGGTTAGATCTCATTTAAAAATAAGTCCCTGCCGCTCATATCTGCGCTATCACTATTCCCTGAAGCCTTGTTAGGGTTTTGCTAAGTAAATGTTATTTTTTTGTTGGTGGGGGTGTGCGCACAAATATGTTAAAACATATCTGCTAACTGATAAATTGGTTCTCGCCTGCTTGTCTTGCAGGATTTTGTCCCATTGCGTTAATGTAGCTGCCTGTCATGGCATCAAAATATGTGTCTGTTATTATTCCTTTGAAAGTCCAAATGAGTAATTTCCTTGAAAGTGCATGATGTTAAAGGCACATATAACATGTGTTTGTTATCATTCCTAGCCCAGTTATGCTTAGTGCTGTTTTGCATAGTTGGGGCCAAGGCCACATCACAGGATGACATGTAGCTTGTCTTAAATAAATAAAGCCAGTCATGACCCATTTGTTTTCATTTTTTTTCCACTGATTGCCTGCCCTGGAAGAATAGTGCTGTGGCAATAGGAAGACAACAGCAGAAACACTAGCGCCTCAGTTTTCTTTCGCGGCTTAACTGATCAGATTTACTGTGTGTGAGATTGGGAAATCTATGCAAGAGTTAAAAGCAAATCCTGCCCTGCAAGTCTACAGCTCCAAGAGCTTGCTTCCCGCCTCTTCTTTCCCCACTACCCCCTCCCAAACATTCTCCCAGTAGGATATAAAATTATTTTATTGACAAACATACTTTCCCGAAAGCCCACAAAAATTCCATCAGTTCCTCAGGGATTTGCACCACTTCTTTTTCTCTCTCTTTTTGGCTATATTTCTGGAATAGCCTGCTGTGAAATGGCAAAGTTCATGGTTCATCTGAACTTTTGAACCCCTGTTCGTATTAGTCGCAGTGCAACAGTCTAAATCAACCCAGCGCAGTTTTTGTCGGCAGAATTCTGCATATGCCTCGTCTGGGTCATTTGGCAGGCGAAAATGTTCTTTTATTTACTTAGTGTAAGCCATCAGTTTAATAACGAGCAGGGATTTGAGATAAGTGAAAGGAGTACCTTGAGAAAGCTGATATTGTGTTGGTTCATCAGTTTACTGAACTCTGTTTGACCCCCCATATTGGAGGCTTCCCCAGGACAAGTCACAGCAACATTGACAGTCAGAGCTTCCTATCCAGTTTCACATGCTGCAGGGCTGGGAGTTCACGGGAACAAGCCACAGATTGCTGCAGGTTGCACAATTTAGCTCGGTCCGACCGTTTGTAAATACCTTAAAAGCTTATTGATCTGCACATACAGTACCAGGGTTAAAGAGCTGAGGCTAAACTTAACAAAATTTCAGAAAAATATCTGCTAGTTGATATCTGCTTTAGAAAATGTCGAACAATGCTGTGCAGTGCTTCTTTTCCATCTGTACAGTTATACTGCTTTGTGGCTAGGTCATCAGGATTAAATTGGTCTGATCAATGAAAAGAAAAATGGAAAAATAAAGTTGGTGAAAGAGCATAAAGAAATGTAGATGGGAAAACAAAATCATTCAGCCTGAAATAGTGTCAGGTTAAGTTGCTTTGCACAGGTTTTCATGACATAGTTATTGAAAGGGAAAGTATTGGTTGTTTTTTTTTAAATAGTGCACTTGGGTTTGAAAAGGGGAGCAAAGGTACATATACGATAGTGTAGTGGTTAGCACAATACTCTACAGTACCAGCAACCCGGGTTCAATTCCTGTCAGGAGTTTATACATTCTTCCCGTGACCACTTGGGTTTACTGAAGGTGCTCCGGTTTCCTCCCATAGTCCAAAGACCAACCGGTTGGTAGTTTAATTGGTTAATGTAAATTGTCCCATGATTAGCCTAGGGTTAGCTAGGCAGCATGGCTCAAAGGCCCAGAAGTGCCTATTCTGTGCTGTAGCTCAATAAATACTTTGCAGAGGATTTGTGAGACATGATGTAGGCTTTGGTCTCCAGGTTCATGGCGCTAACATTGAGGAAGACCGAACCTCGAGCTGCCTCTTTGGAAAAAGAACCTGAGACAGTTTGGAGCAGAAAAAAAGATGAGGCAAATACTGCAGAGATTTGAAACTGCATCTGCTCCTTGAAGGAGATTTCATTGTCGTAGGGACTTATTGCAATCCACTCTGTTTGTTGTGTTGCCTCACCATGTGCTAATCTAGAAATTTGTCAAGGTAGGAGTTTGCACTGAGGAATCAGTGTAGAAATGGTACTGGAATTATATCCAGTGGATGTAATGGATTAGAATATGCAAACTACATAGTATTTAATCAGAAACTATTTTGACTCAATTGGGAGTATGTTTTCTTTCCCAGTGTGTGCGTGGTATTTGCAGTGACAATATTTATTGCCACTTCTAAGTTGATAATAATGCCAGGAAGTAACTTACTATCTTTGACCAAATGCAATCACCATCTGTTTGTCAATAACAGCAGAAGATGTATAAAAGGAATCAATGGTATTCTTGCCCAACAAAAATCCATGGTGCCCTGCAATTTTCATTGACTTGATCATGAGTCAAGATGTTGCAGACTTCAACAAAACCTCAATGTGAAGAATCGCTTCCTGATTTTATTCCAGAACAGCCTAGTTCTATTTATCAAATTGTCTGTTGCCCCTCCCTCCATTTGATCACATCTCCTGCTGAAATACTCTATCAGGTTCAATCAGGGGTCCCCAACCTTTTGCATGCCATGGACCGCTACCATTAACTGAGAGGTCTGTGGATCCCAGGCTGGGAACCCTTGAGTTCAATAGTACTAACTGTTTCCTCTATCTACTAAATGCATCAACTGGATTGATCAGCAACTTTGGAATGTTAACTTGGTCTGTGAAATTTGCTTTAGTCACTTGTTTCATTTATGAGGTGGGTGAGTTTCTGGCAAAACTATTCACTGCCTCTATTCTCTGTCCTATTTGCCCACCAGTAATGAAATATGGCCTGAAATCTCTAGTCCATCTGCAATGACCAAGTTTGTGGTGTTGGGTAGGGTGTTACAAGAATTTTGACTTTGAGCTGATAAAGGATCAGCTACTTATTTCCCAGGCAAGATGTGTATCACAGTGGGAAACGTAGTTGTGTATCTGAGTGGAAGCGGATTTCTGTTATGGGCGGGGGAGGCATTTGTGTGCACCTACAGCGTACGTGCAGCTGTTCTATGAAATGTCAGCAAAACCAAATGCTGGAGTTTTGGATCAATGCACGACTTTGAACTGGATAATGTTGAGTTTCTGAAATGTTGGCTGGTAAACAGGACATTCCATTGTTCCCGATGTGTATTATAGAATGCTTTGAGGAGCTTGGAGGTGAGATGCTTGCCGCAGTATATTCTGCCTTTGTACTTTTGGAGGCAAGGCCAGCAGGAAACTTTGATGTTGGTTTAAAAAGTGTCAAGGGGATGTGGTTAGAGTGATCATGGCCCGAATGCCACATCAGCCCTGTCCGAATACTGTAAGGTGTTGTATCTTGTGGAAATTAAATGGTAATAATCATTGGTAGTGGGGGAGGGTAAGCCTTTTGATGAGCATTGAATGAAGCAGATAAAATTGTATGTTTATTGGACACCAGGCTGGGGATCATCTGACAAAGGACCTGGATATAAGAATGGCTTCCAATCATCATGCCAGCTTGCTGTGTTCCCTTTAAGACTCCAGTTTTACCTTTTAGATTCTCTTTTGATTCCACTTTATTAAGGATCCTGACTGATTCTACACTTGACCAAATGCTACCTTGATGTCAATTGAAAATGACCGCTCAAATTGCCTCCAAAGTTCAGTTCCTTCATCTGTGTTTAAGCCGAGCTGTGATGAGGCCTTGTGCAAGAGGCACTCAGACATCTGTGAACACACTGCGCACTGCCATTCTGCTGACTGAGAATAAGCTGACAGGATAGTAAGTTAAGCAATGGAATGTATCAGCTGTGGAGGGTAGCTCTCCTCTACATCAAGCAGATACCTTGTGGTAGCTGGTGTACAGCAAATTGGCCAGAGGTGTGGCTAGTCCTGGAGCAAAGTCTGCAGTTGGTAGGTCACATGGTGTAGATACTGATCTGAAGATTCCCCTTGGTACTCTGCTTTGCCCATATCCCAAAGGCTTGCTGGTTATTAGATTACTTGGCAACTGTAAATTGTCCCAACTGTAGACAGGTGGTAGAATCTGGGGGTTGGGGGGTTGGGGTGGGGGGGGGGAGGTAAGGTTAATAGGCATTTATGAGAAAATGCTTTATAGGGGATTGACATTGTCCTGAGCACTTGGCATAGGTCTTCAGCCTAATAACCATCATTGTTAGTACATATGAGAAAGATTGTACTTCAGTATGCATAGGGACTTCCAAGTTGACTTGATGTTGCTTCACGAAGGTAGTTCCAAACTGTTATGCAGATCTGTCATTGCCAAATGTGTATATATTCATTAATCAGCTATCTCCTTTGGTTATGAAGAAACCACAGAGATTTGTTCCAATCGATTGGCTTTTGGTGCTCAAAGTGTGATCTCTTTGACATTGTAGAAATCTTGACTCCTTTACAGAGCATCTACTTGGTCTATAAAGAGTACTCTGAGCTTTTGGTCTCTTGTCACACTAATTTTCCATCTCTTTCCTGCACATATCTGTCCTCGACCTATATTGCTCCAAGGATGTCCAATGTAGGCTTGGGGAGCATCATTTCAGTTTTTATCAGAATATTTCTGTAGTTTCTGGTACAGCTTTTATTTTACATCATCGTGAAGCCCCGTTTTACTGGGTGTCTCTGGAACTGTGTCTCGTTAGCCCCTCGCTAACAGCCACTGGACTCCATTGCAAGAAACCCACCTTCCTCGGGCTTCATACATCTAGGATGTATACAGCCTTGGTCCTGTCAAATCCCTGAGGTTGGGATATCTTGCCCAGCCAAAATCCAGTTTCTGTGAACTACTGCCCCCGGCAATCATCCATTGGCAAGAAATAACAGATCGTACACTACATACAATTATAAAAAAGTATATTTAAGAATGTTAACTTAAACAGCCCGTTATTAAAGGAAAGAAAGAACAAAACAAAAAGGGTCCATTATACTTAAACAATCACGTGCACGGTGGAGCTCAAATCTTCCGGACGTCACTGTTTTGGAAGTACACACTGCACCTTCCAGATGTCACTCAAAATCCATCTTGTACAAACGGGTCTCCCACAGGAGTATTGGTCCTTCCTCCTTGAAGCCATTCACCTGCACAAAGCACCTTGTGCAGCAGGGGCGGTATCCTCGGGCTTCTTCCCTCCTGTCTTCTCCGAGCTCCCACCCAACAAAGACCTTGACTCACACCAGAGTCCCTCACAAAAACTCTCCACCCAGTGTTCTCGAGAACCTTCTCCCAATTCCACCATCCCAATTGGCTGACGCCACATTCCAAAGTTGAACAACAAAGCCCCTTATCTCAGCTCAAACCCAAACATACAGAAAGCAGAAAGGTTTACTGTTGCAGAATTGCTAAAATAAAATACCTACAACATAGCAGTAAATATCTTAACCATGGCGTTGCAATCAGCTACCAGTTTTTAAACGAGTAACCTTGACAACATTGGTCCACACCATCTCACAGACATTCCCTGTTCTCACCTACTACTCCTCTGTCAGCAATTTAAGACACACATGGCTTCTCATATTTCCAGTTCTGATAGTCCTTGACTGAAAGTGTTGACTCCATTGACTGCGTATCCAGTGTTTTTTAGATTTCCTGCCGCTTTCTTCAGCACGTTGTGGCATCAGCTTCATTAAGACTGCACCTCACTTTCAAGTAGAGCTTGTTAGTCCAGACATTCTCTCCTGCATTCATGGCCACAGTTGTATCCCTTGCTCTTTGATTATTGGAAAGTGGCCAATGTGCCCAGCCTTGGTTACACATAGTTGTGGTGGGAACCTCCTAGGCCATACTTTGGGATTGAGGGTGACTGGCTACCACTCTAGTTTTGTAGGTAATGAAGTGGCTAATAAGGCTCCCTTGGATTTCCATCTCTTCTGCACCCCCCCCCCCACACATACACACGTACGTGCAGAAGCTGAGAAAGAGTTAGCAAAAGGTGCAGGTGAGTGAGTGGGAAGCTTGAGGAATGGTACACTGCTTCTGTCTGCATAGGACTTTGTGCCCCCAGGCATTGGGCACTCACAGAAATCCTCAATGGTGTCACATTTCTACTGGTAGCTGATTACAGAGATGGGACTTTATTGCCAAGGCCAATGTACGAATAATGTCATTAAAAACTCTCAATGACTAGACTTGAGGACTGAATTAACTATGTTTTCTCTTCACCTTGTCTCTGTCGCTCACTTGCTGTAAGCTCTAAGATGCCTTTCAGGATTTGAGCAGCACAGCTACTTTTTGGCACTACCAAGCCATTCCTGATGACGCACATTGAAGTCCGACGCATCCAATGTGCATCCTTCCCACCCTCCATGTTCAATCCACCAAATGCTTGTCATGGGGTAAGGCTGATCTTTCAGCTGAGGAAGGACACCAAGTCGTGATCATGTTTTCCTTGGAGATGATGGCACCTTGTGGCTTTGGTGAAGTCTCCCAGGATCACTTTTATCTGCAGTTGTGTGATCACTGTTATGCTGTCTTTAGTGGGTCTGTCCTACAGGCAGGAGTGATTGTGCTGGAATCTTAACAAAGTGATTCTGAGATCCTGGATATAGAATGTAGTTTGCATGCTCAACGGGATGATATTTTTAGTATTTTCTCAGAGGTCATTAGGGCAGCAATCACATTTGAAAATGTAACCAAATCCTAGGTCAATTCACTTGCTTCTGGGAGTAATCTTTATCAATGTCATGGCTTGGCCAATTCAGAAAGAACCATGTGTGGATGACACTTGACAATGATGACAGATTACCTTCACTGGAGAACTTCGGAGAACCAGTAAGATAATGTTCAATACCATCATTTCAGCTGTTTCTCCCAGATTTAATGAACCATATGCGAAGTAGTTGAAGTGGAGTTCCCACTCCATTAATTTGGACCTTTGGCCATCATAACGTTGATGATGTGGAAATGTTTCATCTCCTCCAAAGCCAATATGCCCTTTCAGAAAATACTGAACTAAATGCACCATTTAAAGCATCCTTGTGGCTTTCCAGCCTCCTAAGGGTAAAGATCAATATTCATTTTATGGTCATTTTCTATCGTACTGGTTCACTAGGTTTAAATGATTGCTGTACCTTGGCGGAAGGGGGCTCAAACTCTGCACCTGTTAGCTTTTGGCATTTTAAAAACTCTACTGCTGAAAATGTTACTGGCAGCACAAGTTTTGTCCAGTAGTTGCCGTGCAGAATCTCCATCATTGTCATAGAACAGAAACAGGCCCTTTGGCCCATCTAGTCCATGCCAAAACCATTTAAACAGCCTCCCTCCATCAACCTGCATGACCATAGCTCTCCATATCCCTACTATACATATACCTATCCAAACTTCTCTTAAACATTGAAATTGAGCTTGTATGCACCACTTGTGCTGCCAGCTCATTCCACACTCTCATGATCCCCTCTGAAGAAGTTTTCCCTCCTGTTCCCCTTAAACTTCTCGCCTTTCAGCCCATGACCTCTGGTTGTAGTCCTACACAACCTCAGTGGAAAGAACCTACTTGCATTTACCCTATCTATACCCCTCATAATTTTGTATACCTCTATCAAATCTCCTCTCAGTCTTCTATGTTCTAAAGAATACAGTCTTAACCTATTCAATCTTTCATTATAACTCAGGTCCTCCAGACCTGGCAACATCCTTGTAAGTTTTCTCTGCACTCTTTCAACTTTGTTTACATCTTTCTTGTAGGTAGGTGACTAAAACTACATACAGTACTCCAAAATAAGGCTTCACCAGCATCTTGTACAACTTCAACAAAACATCCCAAATTCTGTATTCATATATTGATTTCTGAAGGCCAATGTGCCAAAAGCTTTCATTATGACCCTATCTACCTGTGATGCCTCTTTCAACGAATTATGGACCTATATATTTCAACATACGGCGGGAATGTCATATGTTGAAAGATTGAAGCCACTGGGCTTGTATACACTAGAATTTAGAAGGATGAGAGGGGATCTGATTGAAACATATAAGATTATTAAGGGATTGGACATTCTAGAGGCAAGAATCATGTTCCCGATGTTGGAGGAGTCCAGAACCAGAGGCCACAGTTTAAGAATAAGGGGTAGACCATTTAGAATGGAGTTGAGGAAAAACATTTTCCACTCAGGGTTGTGGATCTGTGAAATGCTCTGCCTAAGAAGGCAGTGGAGGCCAATTCTCTGGATTCTTTCAAGAAAGAGTTAGATAGAGCTCCTAAAGATAGCGGAGTCAAGGGGTATGGGGAGAAGGCAGGAACAGGGTACTGATTGTGAATGATCAGCCATGATCACAGTGAATGGCCTACTCCTGCACCTATTGTCTATTCCGAGATCCCTTTGTTCTTCCACACTCCTCAGTGCCCTATTGTTCACTGTGCAGGACTCACCCTGGTTGGTCCGACCAAAGTGCAAAATCTCACACTTGTCTGCATTAAATTCCATCTGCCATTTTCAGCCCATTTTTCCAGCTGATGCAGATCCCTCCGCGAGCCATGATAGTCTTCCTCACTGTCCACTACACCCTCAATCTTGATGTCATCTTCAAATTCCCTGATCCAATATCCTGGAAATTGCAAAGGGAACTAACCTCGGTCTTGACCAAGCAATCTCTCCTCTTACAAAAAGGATGTAGGGAAGATCGTAGATGCAACAGTAAGAGGGCTGGGCCTTAAATATTTTATGGCTGAAATATGACTTCAGCTTTTGGTTTTCCATGTAACTCCCACTGGCTAATTCTAAATGGTTCCTAAGTGCAATCAAAAGTCGAATTAGTCTCAATGTCATTAATCTTCAGTTTGTCTTCAGTCTAGCTGTTTCCTCCTTCTTTGGAGCAAGGTTGTACACTCAGTGGCCACTTTATTAAGATCAGCTGTACACCTCGTTAATGTAAATGATCTAAGCAACCAATCATGTGGTAGCAACTCAATGCATAAAAGCATGCAGATATGGTCAGGAGGTTCAGTTGTTCAGACCAAACATCAGAATGGGGAAGGAAATGTGATCTAAGTGACTTTGACTGTGGAATGTTTGTTAGTGTCAGATGGGATGCTTTGAGTATCTCAGAAACTCAAATGGTTTGATCTCATAGAACATAAAAAACCTACAGCACAATACAGGCCCTTCTGCCCATAAAGCTGTGCCGAACATGTCCTTACCTTAGAAATTACCCAGGGTTACCCATAGCCCTCTATTTTCCTAAGTTCCATGTACCTATCCAGGTGTCTCTTAAAAGACCCTATCATTTCCACCTCCAGCACCACCGCCAGCAGCCCATTCCACGCACTAACCACTCTCTGCATAAAAAAAATGCCCCTGACATCTCCTCTGTACCTACTTCCAAGCACCTTAAAACTGTGCCCTCTCGTGTTAGCCATTTCAGCCCTGGGAAAAAGCCTCTGACTATCCACATGATCAATGCCTTTCATCATCTTGTACAGCTCTCTCATCCTGCGCTGCTCCAAGGAGAAAAGGCCGAGTTCACTCAACCTATTCTCATAAAGCATGCTCCCTAATCCAGGCAACATCCTTGTAAAATTTCCTCTGCACCCTTTCTATAGTTTCCACATCCTTCCTGTAGTGAAGTGACCAGAACTGAGCACGGTACACCAAGTGGGATCCGACCAGAATCTTATATAGCTGCAACCTTACCTCTCGGTTCCTAAACTCAATGCCATGATTGATGAAGGCCAATGCACCGTATGCCTTCTTAACCACAGAGTCAACCTGTGCTGCAGCTTTGAGTGTCCTGTGGACTCAGACCCCGAGATCCCTCTGATCCTCCACACTGCCAAGAGTCTTACCATTAATACTATATTCTGCCATCATATTTGATCTACCAAAATGAGCCACCTCATACTTATCTGGGTTGAACTCCATCTGCCACTTCTCAGCCCAGTTTTACATTCTAGCAGTGTCCCACTGTAACCTCTGACAGCCCTCCACATTAGTCACAACACCCCCAACTTCTGTGTCATCAGAAAATTTACTTAACCCATCCCTCCATTTCCTCATCCAGGTCATTTATAAAAATCACGAAGAGTAGGGGTCCCAGAACAGATCCCTGAGGCACACCACTGGTGACTGACCTCCATGCAGAATATGACCCATCTACAACCACTCTTTGCTTTCTGTGGGCAAGCCAGTTCTGGAACCACAAAGCAATGTCCCCTTGGATCCCATACCTCCTTACTTTCTCAATAAGCCTTGCATGGGGTACCTTATCAAATGTCTTACTGAAATCCATATACACTACATCTACTGCTCTACTTTCATCAATGTGTTTAGTCACATCCTCAAAAAATTCAATCAGTCTCGTAAGGCACGACCTGCCCTTGACAAAGCCATGCTGACTACTCCTAATCATATTATTATGCCTCTCCAAATGTTCATAAATCCTGCCTCTCAGGATCTTCTCCATCAACTTACCAACCACTGAAGTAAGACTCACTGGTCTATAATTTCTTGGGCTATCTCTACTCCCTTTCTTGACTAAAAGAACAACATCCGCAACGCTCCAATCCTCCAGAACCTCTCCTGTCCTCATTGATGATGCAAAGATCATCTCCTAGGATTTTCACGTACAACTGTCTCTAGAGTTTATAGAGAATGGTGCAAACAGAAAAAACACCCAGTGACCAGCAGTATAGGAGGTACCTAATAAAGTGGGTGCTGAGCGTATACTTCTACTCATGACAAAACCCACAACTTCTGGCATTGTGTCGGTTGTTGCTCTTTAGATGGTGCCTGATTTGCACCATCCATTCTTGTTTGCATTTGCACATAAAATTTATGATTGACCAGGCTGTCTAGTCAAGCTTTCGTGGACAAGACGAATCTTGGCTATTTTATCTTAGATGCTGGGCAAATGCCCCAGTATTATACAGCTTCCCAGTGTATTATCAGATTCAAATCAAGTCACTTCTTATTGTCATTTCGACCATAACTGCTGGTACAGTACACAGTAAAAACGAGACAATGTTTTTCAGGACCATGGTGCTACATGAAACAATACAAAAACTACACTGAACTATGTAAAACAACACAAAAACTACACTAGACTACAGACCTACCCACGACTGCATAAAGTGCACAAAACAGTGCAGCCATTACAATAAATAATAAACAAGACAATAGGCACAATAGAGAGCAGTAGGTTGGTGTCAGTCCAGGCTCTGGGTGTTGATGAGTCTGATGGTTTGGGGGAAGAAACTGTTACATAATCTGCAGCCCTATGTTGCCTTCACCTATCACCTCCCAGTCTCTGTTGCTATCTCCACCCTTCTCGCCTACACCTGAGTCTCCAACTGCCAATCAACCACTCCTCACCTATTGTTTGCCAGCTCTTTTCCCACCCCTCTTCTCACCTGTTTACACCAGCCATCTCTCTTTGTTCCTTTAGTCCAGACTGACACTACATCCGCACTAGGCCGGATAATTTTGAAAACACTAGTTTCGAGTAAAAACAACAGGCGTCCACACTACACGTTTTTCAAAATATCTCTGTCCACACTAAGACAGATATTTGGGCGAATCTACTCCTACTGGGCATGCACAGACACATCTACAGAAAACGAGTGACGAGGAAACGGTATAATATTTACGTTTCCGTGGAGGCGTTGTGCTATTTCCATTGGTCAAAAACTAGAGTACCTACAACAACAGCGAAAGAAAGTTTTGAAAAATGTCTTCAAGGAATACAAAGAAAACCTCCGCTGGACAAAGCAGACCAGACTTCTTCATTTAGCCAGATAATGAAGCCGGGCTGTTTCTGAGAGTTACAAACAACTACAAAGTCAGCAAAGCAGTGGAGATGTTTAATTCCAAACAAGCTATTCATGTAGACAATAAAGTAAACAACACGCATGAAGCCGTCCTCTACCCAAGATCAACCTTATCAACAATTACAAAATGTTAAATGGTCAGCTTGACAGACTGCCAATCCCACATCAAACCCAAACCTATTAGGAGCAGAAGAGGGCACTCAAGTCAATTTGAAATACTAACTACCAAGTCAGATGTGTACAGCAATTCATTTTTCCCCCGCACAACTAAAGCATGGAATAATCTTAATCCTAACACAGTCACACAACCAAACCCAATTAAATTTAAGGCAGCTTTTCTTCTTCAAAAATCTTCTTCTTAAGCCCACCCTCTGCCACCTCCAGTTTAAATTCCATGCAAAATATTTTGGAGGATCAAGAACCGAGAGAGTGGAATCTTCTGCCGCCAGACCTGCGCAGTATTTCTGATATTAATATTTTTAAAGATAGATTCAATCAAATCAATTTAGGGGATCTAGTCAAAAAAGCTCACTTTACAATTTAACTCTCACGCTGTTCACAACGACTGCGAGTTATAACAGCGGTGGTCAGTCAGCGACAATGCCGGCTTGGAGACCCCGGGGTAATATGTACGACCACCACAGACCAGGAGACGGCGGGGTACGGGCAGAAGGACAGAGGATGCAAACAGAGAAACCGAGGGGACCAGCTTGAAAGCCACCTCCAGTTTAAATTCCATGCGGAATATTTTGGAGGATCAAGAACCAAGAACAGCCATCCGGCAGTGCTTGCGTAGTCCCAAGCAGAAGCAGAAAAAGCATTGTTGTTGTGGTGTTGTCATGACAATGTTTTTAAATCTCTCCATTTACCCTGTCCTCACTACAACGCGAAACAATCGTTTTCAAATCTACACACTCTGGAGAGTGTTTTCGAAAATCTCCATTTTTGGGAGATGAAGACGCCGTTTCAGTGTGGACGGAAGGTCAAAACGAGGAGAAAAAGCTTCGTTTTCAAAATTATCTGGCGTAATGTGGACGTAAAGCCAATTGTCCAGATGCTGCCTGACCCACTGAACTCATTTTGTTTTTGTCCTTTGTGAACTTCAGCAAAATTCCAGCAAGTCTACTTGCAGATGCAGAAATTGGCAAGCACAGTAGCAAACTTTTTGTGTTCTGTAATACATAAAAATGCTGCAGGCAGCTGTCTTAATTAGTTGTAGATATTGTTCATAATGCAAATCAAAATCTGACAATTGCATCATTACTCAAGTTTAGCAAGGCATTCAAGTAGAAGCTCTGATTTTGAACACCTATGTTTGGGATTTACAGTGTTATTTTGGTAAATAAAATGAAAGTCATTGGTTCAGTATTTGACTGTTGACATTAAGCCCTGTACTATTAAATGGATGATCTGTAAAAGTAAATATTTTTTCCAAACTCTCCCTCCATATGGTGCTAAAGATTTACTGATGGGAGCAGTGTGATAGAAGCATTAAAATTATTTTCTGCAAGCAAATGAAATGAAATTTTTAAAAATTACTAATATATTTCTGGATGGGGGAAAGGGTCTATTGTCTCCTCATTTTCTCACCGCGCATTGGTCTGGATTGATGGACTGAATTTGAAGAATCATTTTGAATTTAGAGTTTGTAGCCAGCAGATGTGCTGAGGCTCAACCAGTTGATGTATGTGGATCTTCAGGTGGTTACGAAACACAAAATTAGAGTGCATATTATCAGAATAATATGTGGTAGCATGAGGGTTGGTTAAGAAACAGAAAACATGAGGAATTAACAAGTCGTTGTTGGGTTGGGAGTGCGTAACTAGTCAGCTGCCCCGAGAATCAGTCTGGGATCCCTTGCTGCTGACTGCAAATTATGAGGGAGTCGAGTGAACTGAGCCCATTTTCCCTGATACCAACAAGCAGGGTGGCATGGTGGATTTGGCACATTATGGGCAGTCTAGGTCAATAGACAAGCACGTGGTGAGTGGAAGATAATGTGGAATGAGGTCGTCCATTCGAGAAAGTAATAGAGGAATGGAATACTCTTGAACTGAAAGATTGGAAGTTGTTGGCATGCGTGATCTGAGTGTCCTTTTACACAAATCGCCAAGAGCAAATTATATATTATAGACGGCTATAGTCCCAGTGAACGTTCATGGGACAAGGAAGAAGACCAGGCCAGCATAAATTAGATGGCCGAAATGGCTTATTTCTGTTTTGTAGTGCACATTGACTATAAAATGAAGGATTAGCAAGTAAATAAAAGACAAGTACTTCATTATACTTTTTTGTAAGAGAATTTGAATGGAAGGGTGGAAGTACCGTGCCCTAATGTCAGGCTCTGAGACAGCAACTGGAGTATAGGTCTAAGGAAGTATATACTTGCAATGAAAGAAGTGTAGGAAATGTTCACTAAATTGATTTGAGGGATTGGGTTTGTCTTAGAGGAAGAGTTTGAACATTCAGACCAATTGTCTTCAGAAGAAAGAGATTAGTTTATTAAGGATAGATAGTTGGCTAGGTGGTGTGGCGGCTACTACTCGAGTACGTGGTCTCAAAGTAAGGGGCCAGCTATTCGGGAGAGATGTGAACTCTTGTTGCTCTGCAAGGACTGAATCTTTGGATTAGCTGTCTGTGAAGACAGGCGGTTCTGTCATGGAATATACTTAAGACCAAGATTGATTGCCTTTTATATGTCAAAAGGATTGTAGTGTACAGGACTAGTATAAGGAGAAAGTGTTGAATAGTGGAGCAGGTACAAGTGGCTGAATGGCCTGTTGCTGCTTCTGTTAATTTGGTGATGTTTAGCCACCAGACTTGGCAGAAGGTCTGGGGTGCAACACGGCCTGAGCTGAGGGACAGGATGCCACACATCTGACCTGCCAGGGACGTATTGCAACTGTAATTGACACAGTATGAATGTTTTTTCTAACCTTGATTGAAAAGCTAAGTGCAGGTAAGTGGTTTGTTTTCATTTTTTTCCAGTTTACATATATTTAATGTTTTTCAGTAATAGTATTTAGGGGTGTTTTTTAAAAAAAAACTTTGTTTACTTTTAAGTCCATTTGAACAGTTTTGTCTTAAATGGCTCTGATTAGTCATTAAGGACCAGTCTTAATGCTTGACCCAAGCTGCTTTACTAGACAGCTGCAATAACCAACTGCTAGAATTGGATTTTAAAAAATTTTTAATTTATTTATTTAGGAGCCAGCACGGTAGCAGCCCCTTCCAGCCCAACGAGCCCACACCGCCCAAATACACCCAAGTAACCAACTAACCTCACTCATTTGTCTTTTGGATGCGGCTGGGATCTGGACCTTGTGGTCATGGGCAGAACATAGAATCCTTACAGACAGTGGTGGGAATTGAACCCACAACTACAAGGTGTTATGCTAGCTGCTACACCACCATACTGCCCCTGGGCAGCTTCATATGTACAGGGCTTTAGGAGAAAAATTAAAAATGCAGAATTTAAGTGGACCTAATTAAGGTTAGGTTACCCTCAAACTTTTGCCCTCCTGACAAGTTATTAGTGTTGGTGATAAACAGAATATCACCACTAAGGAGCTGATGTAGAACTATCAGCAGACTGGCCTCCTTTTAATTCCACATCCATTATTGCTGCCACCTTGCCCAAGTGGAAATTCATCAAGGGCCTTGGCATCAAAGTGTCCTTACGATATGAATCACTAAGATTT
The DNA here is from genome assembly GCF_030028105.1 of Mobula birostris. Taxonomy (NCBI): domain Eukaryota; kingdom Metazoa; phylum Chordata; class Chondrichthyes; order Myliobatiformes; family Myliobatidae; genus Mobula; species Mobula birostris. Next base: position 38,236,044 of record NC_092390.1, read on the forward strand.
TTAGATATCTTGGTGGAATTGTTCTGCCTATTTAATCTGGGTATTGAATCCATGCAGGATAGATGAGTTACAAAGTCTCTCCATTATGATATTTAGGGCAGTTGTAAACTAGGTTTTGGTGTTTAGGGGCAGTGTTGAAACAGAGGCATTCTGCTGTTAAATCCTGGCAGGTGCCAGACCTGCATGTGTATGGAGCATCATGCTAAGACTTTTCCCTCAGATCGCATGGCATATCTGATGCAGGATCAAGGTTCCACTGATTTCAAAGGGATGTATTGGCCAAGATTTAGGAGACAAAGGCAATGGCAAGTTTCTTTAAATGATTTTGCTTTGGGTTCAGGTTTTTAAGTATTGGTTCATGTTGAATTTTAGTAATTCACTTCTGTTTTAATGTCTCTGACCATTGGGGTTTTTCGAAGTCAGAATCAGTGATGGCTTCTACAGGGGTCAGAACTCTGCTTCCGACTCAATCTGTTCAGGGCATCTTTGAGGAAGTGAGTGTGGAGAAGAGGGAAGAACCTCCTGACTGCAGTGCCTGAAGCCCTGATGCTTCCAAGGCAATTTCGTAGTTCTCTGGGATCCAAAGGGTTAGCAACATAGTTCCAGCAGACCCAGCCTTGGTCTTGCGGCCAAAGGTGGCTACCTTGGATGGAAAAGCAAAGCGCTTGACGTGATTTCTACAACCTGCGGCTTTAGCAGCTAAAGATGAGACCACTAAATTGGAAGGAAATGTGGAAGAATTAAAATTACAATGTTGCTCAGTTTTGATCTTGTGTGGGTCTATGAGCACATGCTAAGAGTAATGAACAGGACCTAGAAGAGCTACCTATATTCCAATGTTGTATTTATAAAAAGTACAACTATAGAAAATCAACCTTACCTGGTAGATTTTAGTATATTAGAAGGCCATTTTGACTTTAAGAGAAGAACTAGCACCTGACTTAAGATTTTGAAGGTGAGACCATGGCAGATAGCCAGTGCATTATGTATATGAAGTCTGCAGTCAGAGGCTGCAGTATAGGTATGAAAGAAATGCCTGGAGCTACTGTCAAACGTGAACTTCAGAGGGAAGTTTCAGCTTGTCCTTTTGAATCCAAGAATGCTACAGAAACAGGTGGTGTCTGACAAAGACAATAATTATCTTTCATCTTGATGGATGTAGGTTTAATCTTCTTCTTACGTGGTAGCCACAGCCCTCAGCTTGTGTAGTGTCAGCCAAGCAGATGGGATCTTCATGCAGTTTGCATGCCACGAAGAATGCCCTAGACAGCTTTTTATGCCCTAGTTGATTTATATAACACTTACGAGTGCTAATAGTACCTCTGGTATCTTGTTATGGATGATGGCCGTAACACACAGCTATTTATTACACCACAGGGACACTTGTATATTGTGTCAATACTATCGTTCCTTCTGTAAATTTTGACTTATTTATTGAGAAGCAATTATGTGGTAAGTGTAATAGTGTCATTTATTTTTATAATCCTTGTATCCCAGAAATGCCACAATTAAAATGCATTATAATTAAATTTTAGTTAATATCTCCTTTAGCTATGTACAACTTATCACAACATCTATGTTTAAAAACAGATTTGCAGATTTTATCAATTGGTACCAGATGGTGGCACTGCTTATAGGGCCAGAGATTTCTGTTACAGGTGATAACTGGGAGGAGGAAAAAGGCAGGTTTATTTATTTTTCTTGACCATTAACACCCTGGCAATATATTTTGTATTTTAATAATATTGAAGTTCACATAAGGAACTTGTGTACCCAATCACTGATTTGTTACTGACATATTCTATGACATTGATGGTTAACTTTTGGCTAGGTGGATGATTGGTTGGTGGAAACTCCTAATAGAAAGAATTATAGACAGTGGTGGCCAACTGTGAATAATGTGTGGGTATTCCTTATTGCCATCAACAATTTGGTTGCATTTCATTATTATTTTCATAGCTAAAAATATCCAATTATTCCCAACAGTGATTGGGTTGTCAGAGAACCTAAAATGAAAGATACTTGCTAACATGGAATAACTTCGTTTCTGTCCACTTTTGTATATCTACTGTTTGTGAATTTTGTCTATCTTGTATAGAAAATAATTTATATTTATATTATATTTAATATAATTGTATAATAGTTATATTTAATTTCATTTAAATGTTTATTTCGAAGGAAAGAATTCCATTGGTAATTTGTGCAATATTTGAAATGGTGATTCTGTGTGTCACCTTTTTAAATTAGAAGTCAATCTTCAAAGCATTTGACAGCACCAGATTCATGATATAGCCCATCTGGTACCAGACATACTGTTTTTTTTGGGGGGGGAGGGTTGTGGGAAAGAACTCTATAGTACTGATGCTTCTAAAATTTATAGAAACAGCAGTATTCTGTTCATTTGTATGCCAAGTTTGAAAATATGACAATGTCCATTCATGTACTGTGGATCAGAAGGGTATGGAATTTGGTTAAATAGTTTAACCAATCAACAGTAGAAAAAAATTGATTAAAATATCATGCAAAGCATCATGTCTGTTCAGTCAGAAGAATAGAATTCTTTTGAATTGGAGAACCAAATGTTGTGAAATTAATTTATGTTCCCGTTTTCCTCTTAAAGAAAATGCAGTAAATTTGGTATTGTTTGAACCTAACAGATTTTTTTTGTTGCTCCATATTTAATTCAATAAAACTTCAAATCAGAAAAATGTGTTTAATTTCTTAGTACAGCTGTACACCCACATTTTTCAGCAACTGGTAATCATTACTGGTGCTAAAAGGATTAAATTAAGAACCAATTGCATAGGCTAGGCTTATATTTCCTTGAGTAAAGGTGGTTTAAAGAGTGATCTAATTGAGGTGTTTTAAGATGATTAAAGGATTTGATGGAGCAACTATTTCTTCTGTTTGGAGAGCCCAGGACAAGAGGGCATGACCTTAAAGCTGGAGGTGGGCTGATCAGGTGATGTCCGGACACATTTCTTGATGCAAAATGTACAATACGTGAAATCTTGGAAATGTGTCCCTAAATGCTTCACTGGCTCAGCAAAAAAGTGTCAAAATGGACAATGATTTTTTTTGCTCAGCATATGTTTAGAACCAGAGCATGGACGTATCTGCCATGATTTTGCATTATGGAGGTTGCTTCTTTGTTGACGGGTTTGAGAGAGATTTAATAGGAACCTGAAAGGCAACTTTCTTCACCCAGAGAGTGGTCAGTGTATGGAATAAACTACCAGAGGAAATCATTAAAGCCTGGTTTATACTTCAGCGTTAACTGGACACCATAACCTACGCAAGTGGCCTACGCGCGTTGTGAGCATTTATACCTGTGCTTTGGCGTGTCTGCGTCGCTCAGCAATTCGCGCACGTCACACATGCGCACTCACCTGCCCGCGCAAGGCTTCGTGGTCATGGTAGTCTGGGGGTAAACAAGACACGAGCGTCTTTTTCCGTGCAAAATGTGTCCTCCATAATTTCGGAGGTCTGTAAAGCGTTATGGAAAGCATTGCAGCCAGAGTTCCTTCCTTGCCCTTCAGTCGCCCAATGGGAAGCTATTGCAGCGTAGGATGACGTGATGCTACCAAGCGGACCAATCACAGCTGCTGCAGTCTGCGTTGCTGCGACACGCGGTTACATTTTGGGAGAGGTGTGCATAGCAGCAACACAAGCTCTCGCGTAGGGTTCCACGTCGACTTTGTGTAGGGTTTGCAGCGACGCGTTGACGCAGAAGTATAAATCAGCCTTAAGGCCAGTACAATAGCAAGATTTAAATAGGTACTTGGACAGGTACATAGATAGGAAAGGTTTATGAGCCAGACATGGGCAAATGGGACTAGCTTAGTTGGGAATCTTGGTTGTAGGGATCAGTAGGACCAAATAGCTTATGTCTATGCTCTGTCTTTGAATTACTAAATAAACTATGTAGTTGAAACCTGCTTGGTGCAGTCCCTCTCAAAGGACCCTTAACTTTGCCAAAATTCTAATTATGTTTCTTTAATATTCCTCTCTCTAACTTTTTCCAACTCCTTTGAAAGGATGTTGACTGAAATGTTAAGTTGCTCTCCACAGATGCTTCCAGATGTACTGAGTAATTTCCAGTTTATATGTGTTGTTTCCTAATTCTTAGCATTTTGTTACTTCATAAAATTCTTCAAATTGTTGGAAATACCCATGTCGTAATACAACTTGACCTTGTCCAGATTTGTGTAACCCTGTCTAGAATGATCATTGTGACTTTGCCAGCTACAAACTGACCTGAGGACCTCTGGGCCACTGAGGAGAAACTTGTTGGCTTTTATGCCGCCCGTGAGGGAGATGGAAGGTTAAAGGACAAGAGAGACACTGAAAGCTTTGAAAGATGTCTGTTCTAGGTTAAGAATGAAAGATCATCTCCAAAAGAGACTGAGAAGCCTTCATGGGTGGTGTGAGCTCTAGGTTTTATTTCTTCATTTAAGTTTTTAGACGAACTTAGAGAGAAAAAAAAGTTGCAGCTGTTTGATATTTGGAAGGAATGCCAAAACCATAAAGAGGTTTTGGAAAAGATTTTTTTCTCTGCATGTACATGTGTTCATTAACTGCTTAATTACTTGTTTCACTTCATTGTTTAATTGAAGCATGCTCTCCTCTTTTTACTACCATAATGGAGAGTCCTTTTCTATCTTGTACCATTGTTGTTTTGCACTCTTTCCTAGGCAACAGTGGCTGATTTTGCATTGCATTATTTTTAAAACTGTAATCTCTTACTTTAACTAGTATAAATATGAACCTACCAAGAAATGGTTTAAAGATTCAACTCACTTCATGGAGGAGTTCAACAGTTATCTGAAGGGCTATAATTTCTAAAAGTATAGTATAGGTTTGCAAAGACTTGCTTAACATTAAAGTGAGTTTTTTGTGTAGCAATAGATCTCTCAGAGGAGTTGTGAGCATGAAGCCTATAGCTTCCTGTACCTCGCTAATACAGTTTGCCATTGTCTTCCATTTAGTTTTTGTTTTGCATTTCTTTTCTGTCTCTTCCATGAGTATGGACTTGGGAACTTGGCCACAGTGGTTTTGTTAACTCTTGTGCATGTGACAATCTTTCTCCCTATCTTTTGCCTCTACTTGTCAGTATGTGTCTAGTTTCCAGTGAATTCTCTCTATGTTCATTGTCCTCAGTGTTTTTTTGTTTCTTGGGCAACTATGCATTGTAGAAATAATTCCCTCTCTCCATTCAGTAAATTTCGAGGAATCAAAATGGTAATTGTATACCAAGTGTAGAGGATCAATAGGAATTTTCTAAGCCTTGGCATTTAAGAGAATAGCATGTTTGTAATTCATGCCATTCTTGTTATGAAAATTGCCAAGACTTTTAGGAGATTGTGATGGTGATTCATTTATGCCATTCTGCTGCTTAGTTACTGAACCAGCATCTTGTCCTTAACAGCTCTCTAAGGCAGGATCATCCTTCATCCATCTCTTGTCTGCACCCAATACCTTGGTAATACTATAGCTGAACTCACCTACTGCTCTGCCAACAGGACCAGCAATGCTGGAATTTTCTGCCACATTTGCTCCATGGCCCATGGTAGAACATTCCATAACCTGCAACTAGGATGGAGGTGACTGAGCAAAGGCTCTGCCCACAACATGGCATAGATGGCTTAAAGTTAGCAACAGCCTCGTGTTCAGAGGTGTTTAAAACAAATGGCTTGAATATTTTTAATAAAAAATAATAAAATCAGTATGCAATGGAATTTTAGCAGATGAGGTAATGCTTGTTTAAATAGATGGAGTTGCTATTCATATGCCAGAACTGCTGTCAGTTGGTGATGAGTTTAGCAGCAGAGTGAAAAGGCAGATGTCAGCACTTGACCTCTGACAGTTTTCTACCTCTGCTATAGTGCACAGATGCAAACGCTGAAGATGTGAAGAACACTGGAAAGTGGGTGTGCTTGAAAGGAATAATCTGGCCCATTCTTTGTCATTTTAATTTGTGATTTAACTGTCCAATAAACGCATTGCAGAAAGTTGCCTGGTAATCACTGGCACAAGTAAGTTTTATTAAACTGATTATTAATGCTAAATCAATAACTTTGAAGGAGCTACTCTGCTTCCTATTCTTCTGGAATCCGTGTCCCATTGTTTACCTTAATCACTCTGATTCCTGTAAATTATAGCTCCAGACATGTTAAACTGAAGGAAGAGGTGGTGGTGGAACATCCAGCACAGATGTTCTGCTCTGGCCAGACCTGGTCTCTTGTACCTTTTTTATTCTCAATGATCTTACCTGTTTCTTGGCTTCATTTGCATCTACAGTTCTGGGAATCTGAGTAGGAATATACATGGGAAGTGTGCATACAGTGCACTGACTTTGCAAGAATCAGAGTCAGGTTTAATATCGCTGACATACGTCGTGAAATTGTATTGCACCAACAGTACAGTAAATTACATAGAAAACTAAATTACAGTAAGATGTATAGTGTGTGTGTGGTTATTTATTTTACAAGAATCAGCCCTTGTAATAATGATCAGTGAGGCCCAGAGAATCCGTAGTTACCGGCAAGAAAATTTTATTGTTTCAACTAAAAGCAGGTGTGTTCACAAACTGTCTGGGTGTGCACCCTACTAGAATTCCCTGACCCTCCATGAACAGTCAATGAAGAGAAAAGGATATTACCCGGAAAGAGTCTACGCTGGCCAGGCGTTCCTCATGGTCCCGATCTCCACGTGTCCGTGGGGTCCTGCTTATCCGCGATGGTTGGTCTCTGGCTGCTGGAGAGTTATTGCTCCTGTGTATTTCAAGCTCCTGAATCTTATACTGTTCCTCATCAATCGAACCATTGGATCTCCATCCCTTTGGCTCAAGGTCACTTGACCTACCTTGGTCACCTTCCTGCTGGTCATTGTATAGGGCTACAGCCAACATTGTTTCATGGCTCTGCCCGCCCCAGCCTTGTGTATGTGTGTCTTTACACTCTGACTGGTCGAAACCTTTTAAAATAGGGCAACCCAGACAGAGTCTAATGAGTTTACCGATTGCAGGTCTGGCATTTTACATAACAAGTAGCTACTCCTTAAACTGTGTACATACATCTACTGATGCTTCTGGACACATCTTCAGTGATGTTCCTGGAATCATCGGGTGTTTCGGGTCTTTCAACATCATACAACTTCCTCCAGGTGACTCAGCCGGGGCTGATCAGATCCCAGCTTGTGTCCAGATGGCTAGCTACTTATGACTCCATGGCTCCTCTCTTTTGGGCCACAGCCATCTTGGGGCCCTCTCTGCCACATCGGTAGTACCGTGGATGGCTCTCCTCTTCCTCTCTCCCTCGACGCCCAAATTACTGAAAGTTCTAGCCAAGGAACGGGCTGCAAATCCCCCACAACCAACCTCCACTGGGAGACACCTTGCTCTCCATCCAGCCTGCTGACAGTTGTTGACCAGTCCTGCGTACTTGGAGAGCTTCCTTTCAAAGGCCTCTTCCAAGCTATCTTCCCATGGGACTGCCAGCTTCAGCAGCACCACTGGCTTAGTAGACTCAGACACAAGGACAATGTCTGGTCGCAGGGTGGTGGCTGCGATATGGTTGGGGAACTTCAGCTGCCATTGGAGGTCCACCAACAGCTGCCAGTCCCTTGCAGAGGTCAGAATGCCCGCAGATGTTCTTTTGGCAGGTATTGGCTGCTCCCTGTGCGTTGGTGTGTCTGCATCACACTGCAATTCACCGCCAAAACGCTAGTTGGCAGTGGGGTTTCTATGCCACTGTGTTGAGTTTCTTCATGTTGAAACTCAACACGAAGAAACTCAAACTTCAAACAATGGCAACTGAACCTGAAGGAGGGTGAATTTTCTGTGCTTGTCTGGCCACTGAGAGACATGGACGAGGAAATGTATTTCAAGTATTTTCGGATGTCGATAGGTACATTTGACGATTTGGTTCATTGTCTCCAACCATTTATTTTGCATCAGTGTACACACAGTATACTCAGAGACTGGCAATCACTATTCGAGTTTTAGCTTCAGGTGTAAGTCAACAGGCTGTAGCAGATAGCTACAAACTGGTGTCAAGCACAGGGTCCTCCATAATTTTGGAGGTCTGTAAAGCTTTATGGAAAGCATTGCAGCCAGAGTTCCTTCCCTGCCCTTCAGTCACCCAATGGCAAGCTATTGCAGCGTAGGAGGAAATGCGATGCTACCAAGCCGACCAGTCACAGTTGTTGCAGTCTGTGACGCCGCAACGCGTAGTTACATTTTGGGAGAGGTACGTGTTAGGCTACAGCGTAGGGTAGGCATAGAGTACAGTGTAGGGTACGCTGCTACGCTGTACCTACAGCATACATTTGACGCACAAGTATAAATCAGCCTTAAGAATGCTCTCCACATTGCAGTTGTAGAAATTTGCTAGAATCTTAGGTGACATACTAAATCGTCTCAAATTCCTAATGGAATATAGATGCTATCATGCCTTCTTTGTAATTGCATCAATATGTTCGGCCCAGGATAGATCTTCAGAGATGTTGACCCCTAAGAACATGAAACTGCTCACCCTTTCCACTGCTGATCCCTTGTTGAGGACTAGTGTGTGTTCCCTCAACTTCCCCTTCCTGAAGTTCATAATCAATTCCTTGGTTCTTACTGCCGTTGAGTGCAAGGTTGTTGCTGCAGCACCACTCAACCGGCTGATCAGACTCACACGTACGTACCTCCTTGTTGCCTTCTGAGGTTTATTGGTGGCATTTGAGCTGTGCATAGCCACACAGTCATGGGTGTTGAAAGAGAAGAGCAGTGGGCTAAGCATACAGCCTTGAGGTTTCCTAATGTGGTTGTCTGTAGTCTCGCAATGAAGAAGTTAGGGATCCAGATGCAGAGGGAGGTACAGAGGTCCTGGTTTTGGAGCTAGTGGTATATCTCCAACTGTCCTCTGCCAAAGTCCTTGCTTCTTTGTATAAATTGTTAATTGGTGAAGCATTTTGTTTGACTCTAAATATTTATTTATATATTTGATTGTGTTTTCTCCTGTTTCTTCTGAATTAGTTGGATAGGGGGGCTTGAAGATGAGAAACAGAAGACAGATGTGCACTACAGGTCCCTCGGAGGAGAAGGAAACTTCAATTGGAGATTTGTTTTCCCATTTGAATACCTCCCGGCTGAGCAGCTGTGTGTTGTCTCCAAGAAGGTGAGTTTCTAAATTCCAGGCACTGCGGCATTGAAAGGCCAAGGAGAGCTGCCTGAAGAATTTTAGATGCACTCTGAAGTTAAGAATTCTGTCATATATAGCAGAAAATCCAGGAGGGCTGAACGTCCAAGTCTGATTTCAGGCAGCAGTTTATTTTAACTTTGTCGGTACTGTTTAACAGAAGAAAAAGTCAAACCCACGAACTGGGCTCAGAATTCTCTGGAATGTTCAGGTTCAAGTACAGTAATTGTTGAGTACAGCTATCCCCACAGGGCAGTTACGTTGGTTCGCAACCAGCCCTCCTTGTGGAACAGAAGTTCCCATAGGGAGGTCTATTGTCCTCCGCCCTGCACCATTTCCTCTTGTTTGTAAGTGTACATTCTTTCTATTCATGCTAACAGCCATGAGAATGTAACCCTTGCTGTGAGCACTTATTTATGCAGTTTTCTGTGGGAATGCTAGAGCATGAAGAAGTGGTTGAAGCTCGCAAGGGTCGTATCTAACTGACCTCTGTTTTCTTTGGATCAAAAAATTCATCATTACAGCAACCTTGTAGCCTTCTACTTTTGTACTTATGTCAGCTATCTTCCCAGCTCCCTCTAATTTGACACTGTACAGCTGGTTGTATGTGCTTAAACCAGGTGTTTAAATTTAGGGTGTGCGTGCCATATATGTAAAAAGGAAAAAAAATCAAATCATTTTACTGCAGGGTTCTTAAATGTAGGAAGGTTCCAGTGCATGTGACAGAATTAAGTTGCAAGCTTTAATAAAATAATTTTGATAAATCAGCATGATGTTAGCAATGCCTAACATCTGCAATCAGATGTGATTCTCTTTGCCCTTTCAGAAAGCATAAGCTATCACAGATGGCTTCATGTAAAAAGGCCAAAGAGAAAAAATTAATGTGAAATGGGTCATCCAAACTGGCTTGCTTTTTTTCTATTCCAGGAAAACTTCTGGAGTCTTGACAAAACAGAGTTCAGGACACCTCCGAAACTATTCATTCAAATATGGGACAATGATAAATTTTCCATGGATGACTATTTGGGTATGAAATTCTCTTTCTGCTTAATCTACTGTGGCTAAACTAAAGTACTGCCTTTCTAATCCAACAGCACATATGCTATAAAAATATTCTTTTTATGTGCAGCATTCATTGCTGGTTATATCCTGTATTAAATAAAGTAATCCTATGGTATTTATTATTCTAGAGTTCTGTTATGCTGTTAAATCCAACATCTTTTGGAAGTTGCATGAAGTGTAGAAATGGCCAGATCCAATGCAGCTTTGAAGAGTCCTGCGAATTGTTTTAGTATTGGTGAAATCTGTCCCTCAGAGCAGCACTTGTCTCTATCAATATAGTTGTGCATGTAGCAGAATGACTTGTCTTGGTCTTGTCATATCCAGGAATGGTAATGTTAGGTAAAAAATGGTCAGAATTGTGCCAAGAATAGAGCAAGGTGGACAAGATTAGGAAAGAACTGGAGTGAATAGGGAGCTGCAGTATGGAGTTGGTGGCCAAATTGATTGGAATGAGAGGTTCCCAGGGCCATACCAGAGGTCAGGAACACAAATAAGCTTAACCTCCAAGATTAAGATTAATACAGTTGAATAGGTCTTATTGGTTAGTGCAAGTATATTTTTGTAGACTAACTTTTGTAATTTAATTCTTTCACCTATTGTTTGTAATTTTCAGCAAAATAACAATTAGATAGATTCTGAAAAATGTTTTCTACAACTTCTATTAAATAAAAGGTTTTACAGTTTAGACCCTATTTGTAAAATGTGCTTCAGGGAGGAAATTTGGAAGTAATTGATTTGTATGTCATTGAAATGCAGTTACCACATTTTTGCACGTGGGTCAACATTGATTTGGTTTTTAGTTGAAAATTGTACAAGAGTTAAAGGTTGAGCCATAATGAGTTTTGACTGCCTTTGCAAAACTTGCAACAGGGTTCACTGACAACCATCTCCAATTTCAAGTTTCTATGTTTAAGTAGGATTTGATTTCAGTAATAGTGATGAGTGCCAATTATCTTTGAAACCACATTCTGGTGGACTGTGTTTATTAAACCTTGATAAGTCTTGTGTGAATGTTCATTAAACTTAATGCCAAGTGACTGTAAGATGGAAAGTTTACTTGTGATCTTTTCCTGTGGTTGTTTTAATGTCTTGTGTGCTGGTTCTGAAGTGATTTGTTGTTTCTTGAGAGATGAAATCTCCATATGACTCTGGTAAATGCAAGTATTGCAGAAATTTGTGTAAATGTGTGACACCTGAATTGGTTGGCAAGCACTAGATAAATGAAATACAACCTGTGTTTGGTCTCCTGCCAACAGTAAGTAGCGAATGCATATTTCTAACCAAAAAATGTTTCATACATTGTGGTGTTTTGATTTATGATTAACATGTGTAATAGAGGTGGCTGCATCGTGCAGAGTATTAGACTGTTCTTCGAAAGTAAACTTCTGCAATTTCCACAGTCCTGATGAAGGTCTTGACCAAAATGTTGGCTGTTCATTTCCCTCCATAGATGCTGCACAACTCTGAGTTTTCACAGCTCCTTTGTATGTTGTTCCAGATTTCCAGTGGTCCCTTATGTCACCACAATTTACTCTGCTTGTCCAAAGCAAGAACCACAGATTTTTTTTAATTGTTATGACATACCTCTAACAACTACTGAATTTCAGTTAATTTAAGGCTAAAGTTGCAATCAACGGCAGACCATAATTATTGAGTTAAATGCTCTACTGGACCTAAACATTCTCTCCTATTGTTATTCCCAAGCTGCTGTTCTTCAAGACCTCTTATGCTAAATTTTGTTTTCCTGCAATTTTAACTGTCTTATCATGATTCCAGTTCAGATGAAAGAACATTGATCCACAGTGATAACTCTGTTGCTATCTCCACAGATGTTGTCTGACCTAAATATGTCCTGCAAGTTTTGTTTTTATTGCTGATAATGGGGTGGGGGGGGGGTTGGAATATAGCAGATGTCTTTTTTTTTGAAAGAAATGGGCTTGTCATTTCCTCCTAGCTTCTAATCTTCAATGTAATATGTAGCCAGGGTCAAGAAGCTGGGAATTTCAATCATCTGCCAAACCCCAAGAAGTATGCTTTGGCAACTGTAACTTCTAATTGTCTTTACGATGTACATATTTGGACTAATTCCCCAGAGGATGGGTTAAACGGTGGCTGAAAGGAATGGGCTAAATTAAATATTAAAATGGAGCAACTCTTGAACTCCAGACCTCAGGTTATCCATGAATATTATGACTGGGAAACCTGTTACTAAAGACTATGAAGCAAAATAGAAGAGTCCTTAGCTATCACTGGTACAGGCACCCCACTGGATACTATTATGTGACAAACCTGCTTTTTAAAGGGTTGATGCTATACCAAGGTCAGATTTGTTATATTACAGCTGATTAAATTCCCAAAGAGGCACCAGCTCCATTTAATCCTCTTGTGGAATGTTGACTTCAGTAATTATTAGACAATTAATGAGTTTGAATTTGAGTCCGAACTGGGCAAAGAATACACAGCAAAAACTGTTGTGTGCAGTGCAAATTGCTCAAAACCTACGGCTGTATTTAGTATTTGGAGTAATACTGGGTAAGTAAGGTTTGTATTATAGTGGAAGGAGATTGAAGCATACAAGATTCTGATGGGGCTTAATAGATTGTGTACAGGGAGGATGTTTCTCCTGGCTGGGAGGTTGGGGTGGAGGAAAATAGCCTAGACCCAGGAATGACAGTCTGAGACATGGGGCTCGGATGAAATACTCTTCAGAGGGTGCTTAACTGGTGGAGTAAAAGTTAAAGAGACCAAGCTACTGAGTATATTGAAGAAGGTGATAGATTTTTAGACGTGAGGCATTACGGGGTAAAGAGGTGAGTGAGAGAATTTAATGCCACGATATGGGGATCAGCCATGATTATACTGAACGGAAGAGCAGTCTGAAATGTGGCATTGTCATCATCCTTGTGATCTTGGCTGAAATCAAACTTATTCCCCATCAAAATGTGATTCAATTGGTCATGAATGTAATCAGGAGCCTTCCTATCACCCATTTGTGGTAGATATAAAATCACATCCCATGATAATTCATTGTACTGTAATTCTCTTACAAATGTTCTTACCTGTTGCAAACTCCTTGATACATTTACCATCAACATCATTGAAGAACTCAAAAGGAAACCACTTATGATCTGCTACCTATCCTAGACTGAGCTAATTTTCTTACCTGTTTTTCACAGTCATAGTCATTGTCATACTTTATTGATCCCGGGGGAAATTGGTTAAAATTTGTAACTCTGAATCATCTTGAATAGAGATATGAATATTTCCTAATCCTTTTACTTTGGTAAACTTACTGCAATCTTCTAGGAGTATATTTTGAAGGTATACAAAGTCTTGACAAAGGCTTTCTAAAGCATCCAAAGATTACTGGCAGCAACAAATATAATTGCTGCTTCGGTTACTAAGTTTCAAGTCTAGATTTAAGATAACTTTTTGGTTTACCCACTTAGAATAAATCCCTTACAGATGACCTCAAAGAAATTCCCTTTGCATTTTTGGACACTTTTTTGTTTGGGCAGCTTCCAGTGGTTGCCATTAGTTAGCATCTTGTTAATTTAACTAAAACATCCCCATTAAAAATGATTTAAAGAAATTTCTACCACAGCAATGCCACTAAGCAAATCTTTCACACAACGCCCCCTCCCCCGAACTCTCAGTTTTCCATAGGATCACTCTCTGTGTGACTCCTGTGTCTACTCATTACTCCCACACTGATCTCACTTCTGACACTTATCACTGCAAGTGGGTTAGGCGCTGCACCTGCCCCTACACCTCCCCCCTTGCCACCATCAGGAACCAAAACACTCCCCAATGTAGATTGGGGAATCGCTTCGTCGAGTACCTTTGCTCGATCTGCCACAAAATGTGGGGTTTCCCAGCAGCCACCCATTTCAATTTGACTTCTCATTCCCATTCTGACACGTTGGTCCATGGCCTCCTCTACTGCCACAATGAGGCCAAACTCTGGTCAGAGCAGCAACACTTCATATTCAGTCTGGGTAGCCTTCAACCCTGTGCCATGATCAGCAATTTCTCTAACTTCTGATTATTTCTCTTCTCCCCCACTCTTTCTCCATTCTCCATTCTGACAACCCTCTTGCCCCTTCTGTTCTGCTCACCTGCCCATCACCTCCCTCTGGTGCCCCTTTTGGGATTCCCCACCTTTCCCTTTCTTCCATGGTTCACTGCCCCCTCCTATCAATTTCTTCCTCCTTCAACCTTTACATCTTCCACCTATTACCTCCTAGCTTCTTACATCAAACCCCCCTCCCACCCACCCTCCTTCCCCCTCACCTTGTTTCACCCATCAGTTGCCATCTTGTTCTCCTATCTCACCAACTTCCTTCTTATTCTGGCGGTTTCTTTCTTTTCCAGTCCTGATAAAGGGTCTTGGTCCAAAATGTGGACTGTTTATTCCCCTCCATGGATGCTGCCTGACATGCTGTGTTTCTCCAGCATTTTCTGTGTGTTACACAACATTTCCAGTATCAGTAGAATCTCTTGTGTTCAGCATTTAAGTAGAATGGGAATTAAAGTTTTGTAAAGGGAAAAGTAATGTAACTAGTATAATACTTTGTGCCTTCTGTTTACTTTGCACCAACACAACCCCTGCAAAAAAATAAAATTGAAATTTAAACAACCAAGTCCCGGTGATAAAATGTGAAGGAAAAGCTATAAACTGCACAAAAAAATGCTGCAATGCACATGTTTGCTCATTTTCTTTTAGAGGCAAGTTTGCAGAAAACATTCCATAATTAAATCCAATGTTATTTTTGTTCACAAATCAAGAAAGGCTGCGCTTTTAAACACACTGAGAAACTTCATGCATAGTTGTAATGAATGTTAACGATATGGTCATTGCACTGTTTGACACTTTTGATTCTCCAGGCTATGTAACAGTCAGCATACAAAAATAATCCCTCATTTCTACCTTTGAGTATGTCACGTTTCAAATACTTGCACTATTAATGAAGCAAATTGTTATCTTAAAATCTGCTAATGTCCCATTTTTTTCAATAAACTTCTAGTAAAATGTTGAGAAATGCTAAGCTTTTTTTTTCCTCTTTGGAGTGTACCAGAACCAAATTATTCACGCATGTAACAAGTTCTTTTTTGGTCGTTTAATCTTCATCTAGAACCTCAATATCAGCGAACAGGTCACCTTGTATAATTGTTTCCTAATGTCATCGTGGCACTGAACTGCAGAATCACCAGATACTGTAAATCTGGCTCTACTGTAACATACTGAGCTAAGTTTAACTCATTTTAAGATGTGTTCAGTTATTCAAGTTTTTTAAAACTTTATCTTTTTTTTTAGCCTGTTTTTCAAAAGTACTTGTGCATTTCTGGCTAATTTCCTAAATATATTCTCACTTGTAAATTTCCCAAGTTTCCTTTTTCAAAGCTCACAAAACAAAATGCTAATTGAGTAAAATCTATGAATAAGATATAATCGTCATTATCGTGAGATGAGTCTCAATTCCACAGTGCTCACTTTATGTGATAAAACTGGATGATATTGCATTAGTCAAAATATAAGTGAATTCTGTTAGTCTTTTTTTTAAATGGTCAAAGTTTCTGTCATTGTGATACTTCTCAGTAGTTAATGAGGAGCCTTGTGATTTTGGAAATTTCCAGCATCTGCAGAATTCCTGTTGTTAGCCTTGTGATTTTCTTTAATTTGCTATTTCTTAGAAGTTCCAATGTTGGACAAATCTTGTTTTTTTTAAATTTCTCTTTTCCCAACTGTCCAATTATACCAATGTGACCAAACATACAAACCTGCACCATCTTTGAAAGGTAGGAGGAAACTGGAGCTCCTGGAGGAAACCCATACAGGCTCAGAGGAACATACAAACTCTTTACAGATAGAGTTACTGGTGTGTAATAGCATTATTGCTAATTGCTGCACTACCATGCCATTCTTTCCTTAATGCCATTGCAATTTGTATCAAATCATACAGCTAGTATAAGGATGAGTAGGGGATGTCCTTATCTTTGTTTGAATCCCAATATGTTGCCTAAATCCTCCAATGTGCTTCCTTTGAGCTGTTAATTTCCATTAATTATCACACGGGCATCTGAGCCCCTTCTGCTAACAATGGCATTTCCTTTTCAGCCAGTCTCCAATCAGAATCAGGTTTCATTCACCGGCATGTTTCATCAAATTTGTTAATTTAGCAGCGGCAGTACAATGCAATGCATAACAGTATAGAAAAAAGTAAATAATTACAGTAAATATATGTATAAGTGGTTAAAGAGTGAAAAAACAGAAATCATAAAATCTGTAACCACTTAAAAATAAAAAAAAATAGTTGTCTGTAGTAACATTCAAATTTTTATTAATGAAGTAGTGTGATCTGCTTCAATCTCTGGGGAGACTAATTAACTGAGTTCCTTGCATGCTTTTCACCATAGGTCGGAAATCCTGTTTCAACACAATAATGCAAGAAAAGATGAACTAAAAAGATGTTTCCTATTTGCATTTCTATGAAAGAAAGACAACGCTGCATCCTTCACTGCAGTGTGTATGTCAGAGCTGATTGTTTGCCTCTTGATCCCACCTCATTTTGTTATTCTCACCTTCATAATCCTGTACTTTCTTCTCTACCCCCAATTTTTGTGTTTCCTGGCTGTGAGCATAAGTGCCACATTCACATTTTCAAAGCTTTTATTATCAAGCAAATCACTGCCTGTGGAATTAAATGGTGGAGGAACGCTTCGGGTGTATGGCTGACACACAAAGCAACCTTGCGCTGAAACCCCCCCCCCCATTAAAGTTATGGCTCTTAAAGTCAAGTTCCACCTCCATGGTGTTCTCTTTGATCTTCCTCCCCCACCAGAAGCAAAACCTAGTAAGCAAACACAAAGCTGGGATTTAGTAGAACAGTACAGACAGGAAATCACTAATTCTAGGATGAGATAGCTTCACAATAAAGCCAAGCTAGCTACCTTGAATGTGTTGCTTGGAGTAAAGCCATTAATCCAACACATTCTGACCAGGTCTGCACATAAGTTGCTCTTACAGGTATTTGATGTGGGCTGCGATAGGGATATTAGGCTGCCCTTGGGTTAGAGAAGTAAACTATGGTCTCAAAAAAAAATGTTGTTGATGATACTTGTTAAGAGTGCCCTTGGGTGGAAATACGTTGAAGAAAATATTTATTTTCTTTGCCTTTGACCCATGGGCAATGGATGGTGTCAAAAGGACGAAGGACCTCTCCACTCCCCACCCAGCTTTGTAACTCCATTCATATGGGAATCAAATCATAGTTGTCTCATATACAGAAAGAGCAATGAAGAATGCCATGTTGGCTCTCTTGGAGCACTACCACACAGAATGAAGTCATTTGGCGTATCTAGTCTGTGCCAAACTGTTATTCCCCCCTATTCTTATCACCCCTCACCTGGACCACAGTCCTCCATACCCTTCCCATCCATGTACTCATCCAAACTTCTCTTAAGTGTTGAAATCAAACCCGCACCCACTACTTCCTCCAGCAACTCGTTCCACACTCACAGCACCCTCTGAGTGAGGAAGTCTCCCCTCAGATCCCCGTTAACTATTTCATCTTTTCTTCTATAACCTTTAGTTCTCCTTTCACCCAACCACATTGGAAAAGGCCTGCTTGAATTAACCCTATCTCTACCCCTTAATAATTTTGTATACGTCTACAAATGGGCTTGTGCTTTCAAAATCCTAGTAAAACTTAAAAAAAAATTGAATCACAGTCAATGTGTTTTCCATTGTCCCATTACCCTTTAATTGGCTTAAGGTTGCAGAATATGTTCTGAATTTGAATAGGCAGCATGACATGTATAATGAAGTCTGTCAAGCTGTTGAATGGATAACTGGAATATGTCCATTAAAATTGTTTGCTTTATCATTGAAATGATCAGAATAATCCTTTCCAGCCTTGAAGCATTTTTCAGGGAATTCACTAAAACAAATTTGCTGTGTTTGTTTAATCTACTGAATTGAATTGGCCTAATGAAAGTTGAAATATTAGAACAAAAGAATAATTCTGGTGTTTGACTATGGCCCTATAAATAGTGTGGCAGATTGTAATATGTGCCAAGTGCTCCTGTTTGATTCTTTATCTCCAATTTGCAGGTGTCCTTGAGCTGGACCTGAATTCGACAATACATCCAGCCAAAATAGCCAAAGGATGTAACCTTGATATGCTGCCAGACCAGAAGGATGGTGGTGCTAAACTGACCTCGCTCTTTTCTCAGAAATCCCTCAATGGTTGGTGGCCATGTGTCCAAGAGAAAGATGGCAAACGTATATTGGCTGTAAGGACCTTCCAATGCATTGTTGGAATTTTATTTTTAACACTGTGATCGTCTTCCTTGCAGTTCTGGAGCTTTATCATTTGTTTTGGTGAAGAATATGCGCAATAACTTTAATGTCAGTTTTAAACTGAAATAAAACAGAACACAGTAGATATTTTGTTACTTGCTCGAGGGCCTGATGGGATATATCTCAGATTATAGTGGAAGGGACGAGAAGAGATTAATGGGGCCTTGGCACAGATCTTTATACCCTCTTTAGTCACAATTGCAGTCTCAGAGGGCTAGAGAATATACAATGTTATTTCTTTTTTAAGAAGGGCAACAGGGGTAACTCAGTGAACCTTGCATCAATCGTAGGGAAATTATTGGAAAAGCCTGGACTTTCATAGCTGGTCAATATGGTGTTTTGTGAAGTAGGTCATGTCTTATGAACTTGGTTGTGTTTTTTTTGAGATGAAGTTAATGATTTGAGGGTAGAGCAGTTGATGTTGACTATATGGGCTTTAGTAAAGCATTTGATGAGGTCCATCGCATCAAGCTTATCAAGGAGATTAAGGCATAGGGAATCCAACGTGCTTTAGTAGATTAGATTCAAAATTGGCTTGGGCATTGAAAACAAAGGGTAACGGGGAGATGTATTACTCTGACTGGAGGTCCGTGACCATGGTGTTCCACAGGGAACAGTTCAGGGAGATCTGTTGTTTGGTGAAGTTGTGGATAGTGAGGATGATTGTCAAAGGATACAGCAAGATGTATGGATGGAGAAATGACAGATGGAGTTACTCTGCACAAGTGTGTGGTGTTGCACTTCGGGAGGTCAAATATAAGAGGGGGATGGGCAGTAAGTGGCAGAACCCTTAACAGCATGACATACAGAGGGATCTTGATATGCAAGTCCATAAGCACCTGAATGTGGCAATACAAGAGGATGATTTTTTTTAAAAGGTTATATAGTGTGCTTGCCTTTTATCAATCAGGGCATTGAATGTAAAAGTTGGCAAGTCATACGGCAGCTGTTTATACTTTGGCTAGATTACATTTGGAGTATTGTATGTGGTTCTGGTAGCTTCATTGCAGGAAGGGTGTTGGGACTTTGATGCAGATGAGGTTATTGAGGATGTGTCAGCTATAAGGAGAGCTTGGGCAAGCTTGCATTGTTCTCCTTAGAGCATCGGGGGTTTTTTGAGGCAACCCAAGAGTGTATAAACAGAATAGTCCTTTTCAACCAACAGTTAAATACTAGTGGGCATAACTTGAAATGTAAAGGAGGTTTTTTGAGTGGCAGGTGCCTGCAATGTGCTGCTGGTGAAGATGGTAGAAGCAGATATAATACCAGTGTTTAACAGACATTTACTTAGAAACATGAGTAGGCGGGGAATGGAAGGATATAGACCATGTGTAGGTAGTTAGGATGAACTTGGTATCACAGACATTCTAGGCCAAAAGGCCTTTTCCTTGTTGTACTATTCAACATTTTGATTTTGTAATACCGGACTAATCTCGTTGGTGAAATTGTTTGGATAGATCATTGAAATTATAAAGGAAATGTTCAATCTTACTGTTGGTTTAGGACCACTGCTGTTAATCAACTTGAGTTTCTGTTGTTTCGGAATCAGTGCTTTCAGTGCTGTAAGCATTAATTTATATTGACCATATATGTAGTTATTGACTTTGTCTTTCTGATATTGTTGCAGATTAGTCCAAGTTGGAAATGTTGGGACAATATACATATTCAATTCTGAATAGAAAACCTTGTTAAATTTTTTAGCATAAAGATGAAATGTGTTGCTTTAACACAATGCCGACCCATTAGGCCCCTTTGCCCAATCACATACTGCAGATCTGGACAAAAGGTATAGGTATTTTAAATGTAAATTCTTTAGTGTAAAAGCAAAATGCTACAAAGGCTGGAAAAGTAAAATAAAAATGGAAGATTCCTGAAGATACTTGCTAGAACATATAGCATCCGTGGGGTGAAGGATATAGTTAATGATCTTGAAAGATTTTTAACTGAAATATTCAGTTTCCCTCTCTACAATATACTTTTTTTCCCTATTTTGCCTACAGTGCAAATACAATTTCTACATACCCTCTGTGTGAATTTATAGCAGTGTTAGAAGCAGGCTGTGAACACAAAACCACCTTCCTTGTCTAGAGTAAATTAAACACTGGGAATTTTTAACAATTCGCTCCTTCACAGGCCATTAAAGAGTCTCTTTAAACAGTTCTTGATGCGGAGACAGCTTGGTGAATTTGAAAGCTTTTTACAAAAGATCTATCTACAAGTTAATGGTTCAATGTTTTTTTTTACAAATTCATATCCAAGAATCAACCATACCTTTGTCATTTTCGTGGCAACCTCCTTTCCAGAGGAAGTAACATACTGTAACTGATGGCAATTATCAGCCAGTAGTTTTTAAAACAGTTACATTATGTGGTTCTTCCAAGTTATGCTATTCTTTTACATCAGTGGGGTGTGAATTAGTTTGGGGGTTGGGGAGAAATGTAAGCAATGCCAAATAAAGAATTTATTCCTGGATCATGACATAAAACTAACATTCATAATTGTGTGTGTATTACTCTAAAGTATTAAGAATCTAGATCAGCATAAAGAGAAGAAATAATTTTGACGTATGAAACAATGGTGTGCAGCAAAGCAGCACCCATTTTTTTAAAACCATAGTAGTTTATGTGGAAGAAAATTATTTTACAATGCACGATGTTTTCGGTCTTGAGTGCATAATCTTGACAGAAAATGACAATCATTTGAAGTCACAAAGAATATGAAAGCTTATCTGATTAATGATTCAACTGCCAGGAGCTACAGCAGTTCATACCTTGGGTCATTAGTCATAGTCTACGATGACATGTTGATAGAATTCTAAACTCAAATAGAAAACCACGATAGGCATTTTGTTAATTGTTAAAGTAAAGCTTGAATACCAGAGGAACTTTTTAGGTCAATTGTTTGGATAGTTAATTGCGATTATCACAAAAATAACTCTGCCCTGATTCATGGATCGCATACTTGCTTTAGTTGGCTTTTGAGATTGGACTGTTAGTCTGAAAAGAACTGCATGAAGTACTGTTTTTTAAAAGGTTGAGGTAATCCTAGAAGTTTTGTATTCGGAGGTAACCGTATCACTTATCTGTGAATGTCTGTTCTCAGTAGACATTTTGCTAAAGGTCTTTCTTTTGTTTCCCAGGGTAAAGTTGAAATGACACTGGAGATTGTCACTGAACAAGAGGCTGAGGAAAAACCTGCTGCCAAAGCAAGAGATGAACCCAACATGAACCCAAAACTGGAGCCTCCAAAGTAACCTTTTTCTCTTGAATTTGTTTTTGTATGTTTGTATCTTACATTTTGAAAGAACAGGAGCTTTTATGGGGCATCACATTTAAAAGCATAGGGGTTTTGTGCTTTAAACATTGAATACTGACTATCTGAAGTGAATGGATGAGCTTTAATCATTCTTTGTAAGCAGAGATTTTTTATCTCCTCCTATTTCATGCACTAAGGATTTACATTCAGGTGTTCTATTGAATTCACTAAGTTGGATGCAGTTGAGAGTCATGTTTGTTCTTTCAATTGCTCGAGAAAAGAACATTTCAACAAATAGTTTGTTCTGCGATTTGGTTAAATTGAATTTAGACCAGAGAAGGCATTTCTTGCACCTTCAACTTTTGCATATATAATAGCTCTAATAATCATGAATTTGCTAGTGAAATAATTTATAAGTGGACTCTCCTGTTGTTCACTTTCCACTCCACCTCTGAACATATATTAATTTTCAGGTGCTGACTGCACAACCTCTCTTCTCTTGGGGATCCTGTTGATACAAGGAATTCAGGGGGGGGGGGAGAGAAAAGAGCTTTTGTAGCCAAGCTGGACCCTTTCATTACCAGCAAGAGCCACCATTGCCGCCTTGAGTTATCTCTCGGAACGGAGGATGACATGTCCCAGTGTGTGGGTTAAGAGTATTTAGTGAGATCAATGTAGGATCCCTAGACTGAAAAGCTGCATTTTTTGTTGACACTTTGCTTAAAGTCCACCTATCTGGACAATCAGAATGTGGAAAGTGCTTGGTCAACACTTCGAGAGCTGATCTACGACACTGCTACAGAGATTCTGGGGCATGCTTACCAGAAGGCACAAGTATTGGCTTGATGTAAACTGTGTGGATATCAAAAAAGAAATATTGTCACCACTAAGTTTTCCTCAGTGACCAGAAGTCCAACTCAAAGAAGGATGCCTTCAATAACATACAAAGGACCATACAACACAAACTACGCCCAATGCTAGATTCTTGGCTGAGCAATAAAGCTGATGAGATCCAGGTGTATGCAGGTAGTTATGACTTAAAGAATTTCTACACTGCACTAAAAGAAGACCCCACAGCTTCAGGATCATCCACTCTCCTTAGTTGATGGAACACATTGTTTGTGGACAAAGAAATTTCTTCATAGGTGGGCTGAGCACTTTAACAGTGTTCTGAATCATCCTTTGACTATAAATGAAGAAGTCATCAATTGGCTGGCCCAAGCTCCTGTAAATGAAGCACTGGGTGGTCCACCAACTTTAGGTGGGACCCCGAATACATCAGCTCTCTAGCAGCAAAGTGCTTGGATCAAACAGAAAACCAGTTGAGACATGAGGAAGGTGGTGCAGTGCTAACAGAAAAGCTCCATCAGCTCTTCCGACTCGTGTGGCAGCAAGGGTTGATAGCACAAGAATTTAAAGATGCATCCATCATCTACCTGTGTAAGCGAAAGGGAAACTGGCAGCTGTGCGACAACTGTCAGGGAATTTACTGCTACCTATCGCTGGCAAGATCTTTGCCAGGCTTCTTGACCATCTCGCATCACACCCTGGCTGTGGACTCCTACCAGAGAGCCAGTGTGGAGTCTGGAGAGAGCACGGGACTATCGACATGGTGCTTGCTGCAAGGCGACTGCGAGAGAAAAGTCAACTGCAAAATGCAGAGCTGTTCTTCTGCTCTGTGGGTCTGACTAAGGACTTTGACACTGTTAGCAGAGGGGGTCTGTGGAAGATCACGGTGAAGTATGGATGCCGAAGGGAATTCATCACCATGATGGCATGCAAGCTAGAGTTCAGGACAACGGTGAGATATCCGAGCCCTTCCCTGTCTTAAATGCGGTCAAGCAGGGCTGCGTCTTGGCGTGCGCACTATTCAGTTTTGTGTTTGTCACCACAGTGATTGGTGATTGATGCCTCCTGAGACCAGGACATAAACTTCATCATCAGATTCAGAAACTGTTCAACCTCAGGAAGCTGCAAATAAAAATCAAGGTTTTGATAGATGTCATTAGAGACTCCCTTTTGCTGATGACACTGCACTCATTGCTGGTTCCAAAGCTGATCTGCAGCACTGTGTTGACAAGTTTTCTGATGTGTTTACCAATTTTGGGCTTACCATCAACACCAAGAAGACTGAAGTAAATACAGCAGCCTTTTCCAGGCAAATTATACTTTGAGCCAGCCATCACTATTAACGGTCAAAGACTCAACCTAGTGAACAAGTTCGTGCATCTTGGCAGCACACTGTCCCAGAACATCGTCACTGATGATGCAGTAAACTCCAGGGATTGTGAAAGCAAGTGTAGCGTTCAGCAGACTTTATAGCAACATCTGGAACAGAAGAGGCATAGGTCTACAGATGAAATCAGATGAAACTGAAGGAGTATTGGGCCATATTACTTGCCACGCTGCTACATGCCTGCGAAACGTGGGCAGTGTACCAACAGCCTGCTAAGAAATGGAACTATTTCCACACAGTCTGCCTCAGAAAGCTCCTCAACATCACATGGCCAGACAGAATCCCTGACACTGAGGTACTTACCAAGGCAGGCCTGCCCAGTGTCTCCACCATCCTGATGCAGGCCCAGCTCGTTGGGCAGGCCGCGTAGCTCATATGCCATTCCGTTGGCTGCCTTAGAGACTGCTTTACGGCGAACTGCAGAAAGGAAATCGTTCCTGTGGAAGCCAAAGCAAACCTATAAAGACACCCTGAAAGCTTCATTTTGACGTCAGCCCAGACACATGGAAACATACCGCCCAGGATCAGGCTGAGTGGCACTCCTCCCTCCATAAGGCTGCAGTGACACATGAGGCAGAAAGGACAATTGCAGCAGAGAGAGATAGGCCAGCTGGGAAAGCCCAAGCTTGTGAGGTGGTAGTCCCTGCCACTGCTTATGCAAGTGCTCCTGATATGTAGTCTCATGGTGTGCAACACCATACTGAATGTTTTCTTCACCACTGTGTGTGAGATTTCCAGGAACTGGTTGGGAATGCTCTTCAAGGAAGCTTTGAGCTTGTTGTTGAATCTTTCTATTCCTACCTGATAATCTCCACTTCAGAGCTTGGAGTAGCAGGTCTGTTTCTGGGGTCAGGTGTCAGGCATGTGAACGATGTGGGCAGCCCCAGCAAAACCAACTAAGTGTTGCCAAGTCATTGATGCTGGAGATGTTGGCTTGGGTGAGGTTGCTAATGTGGGTGAGGTTCACTTCTCCTTCCTGCAAACTTGGAGGATTTTTCAGTCAGTATGTGTGGTATATTTCCAACTGCTTTGTGTACCTGCCATAGGTAATCCGAGTCACAGAAGCACAGGGGAGAGCAGGGAACTCTGCTGCATAGGAGACTTGTTGTGCCGAGTCCTGGGTCTTGATCATTTCAGTAGATGGGCAGTTGTACCAATGCATTAAAGATTGTGATGAGTCTTCTCAAAAATGCTGCAAAGTGGCTCCCCAAGTGTTGCCGAGTTTCGTTGTTGGAGGGCAGTTTGGCGAAGGACCTTGGTTTGCAGCTCTTGACTGCAAGGCCCATCCCTTTATTACGTCCAGCAAGAGCTAATATAACAATGAGGACAAGCAAGACAGCAGTGTGTTTCAAAAAAAAATCGTGGAATGCGCGAGGTTTGATAGATGGTGGAATGTGTGAAGTCAATACCTAAAGAAGTCTGCCAGTTTTCCATTGTGAGGGCTTTTTCAGCAGATGAATAATGTATTTGAAAGTGTTAACCTAGAACCAATTCTGTTGTACTGTCACTCTGTAGGTGAATGGTCTACTGATACTAGATATCTAGGCTTAAAGCTACCTAGTATATACACAAGAGGCCTATTGGTCTCTCAAAATCCAAGAATCCATGGCATCCTTCTTAAAAAAAAAAGTGGAGAAAAGTGTTAGGTTAAGTTAACCCTTAGCGATTTAGCAAAACTTGCATTTTATGATCTGTGCAGAGATGCAGATCAATGTCATCCAGAAGTTTCCGTGGCTCCCAGTTATGCAGTGTGGGTCGCACTCACTCTGCTCAGCTGTTTCCTGCTTAAAAGTTTTGCCATCTGTCATCGCTGGTGTCTTTAACAATCCATTCCGGTGCTGTAAACTTCTATTGTTTGTGAAGTTTATATTTTTAAGATTTCCAATTTTAAACCTCTTGTGGTCTCCATCTTCCATGAATTGCTTCAAGTCCCAGTAAATATTGTTTGTAATTATGGTTTCCTTATGCTTGGCAAGATTCAACAAGCACAAGTGTTTAGTAATGTTTTTATGTCCATGATGCTTGGTTGAAGGAGGAGTGTTTTCTGGGTAATTACCCAGCTCTCTGGGCCTTGGCTTAATATTGTTGCTTAATAATGTTCATCTGATGTGATGCTCAAGTATCGGCCTAAATATTGCACTGAAGTTTTTTGAGGTGCTTGACTTGGCCTTTATTTGATAATTCGAACAAAGCTCATTATGTTTAGCAGATTGATGAATGCTGTGATCTAGCAAATCAGAAAGAATCCAAGAACATATTTATTTATTTATTTATTGACATACAACATGGAATAGACCCTTCCTGCACTTCAGGCCGTGCCCCAGATTTAATCCTAGCCTCATCATTGGACAATTTAAAATGACCAATTAACCTACCAACTGGTACTTTGTTGGACCGTGGGAGGAAGCTGGAGCACACAGAGGAAACCCACACAGTCACAGGGAGAACATACAGGCAGTGGTGGGAATTGAACCCTGGTCACTTGTACCATAAAGTGTTGTGGTAGCCACTACTCTACGTGCTTCCCCAGTGTCTCAAACTGATGGCCTTTAACAGATGTTTGTTGACCGATTGAATGTTTGCAGCATCGTTATTATTATTTGAAATTTCCAGCAACTGTATTTTGCATTTTTGTATTTTTTTTTAATTATTCACTCTCAGTTGGTCCATGTCCAGATGAATGAGAAATAATCACATTGAAACCCATAAAATCCTTGTAGTATAGTCCCTGGTTGATGTCTAGAAATGGGGCACATAATTTCAAAGTAAGGAATTGACTGATGAGAGGACTGCAGTGAATCTTCTGGAATTTCCCACCCATGAGAGCTGTGGAAGTTCAGTTGCAGAGGATGTTCAGATTGATAGGTCCATGGATTTGTGGGGAATAGAGGGTAATCAAGTGGAGTCAAGTTTATTGTCATTTAACTATATACATGTATACTGTCAAACATTATTTAACTATATACATGTATACCGTTTCTCTGAACCAGGGTGTAAAGCACTGTAGTACACACAGCACACAACTTGCAAAAGTAAGAATGAAATCTACACACGAGGAATTCTGCAGATGCTGGAAATTCAAGCAGCACACATCAAAGTTGCTGGTGAACGCAGCAGGCCAGGCACCCTCCTGACAAAGGGTCTCGGCCCGAAACGTCGACTGTACCTCTTCCTAGAGATGCTGCCTGGGCTGCTGCGTTCACCAGCAACTTTGATGTGTGCTGATGAAATCTACAGATGGATTATACATAAACTAAAATGCTTAAATTAAATATTGTAAGACATGGAACAGATTAACCAGTGAAGCTTCAAATACAACATGGCAGGGAGTTCAGAAGCCTAAAAGGCTGGGGAAGAAACTGTTTCTCATCCTGACCTTTCTTGTTTATATGCTTCAGAGTCTCCTACCTGATGGTAGAAATTCAAAAGGGATGCTGGATGGATGGGATCCTTAATAATACTAAGGGCCCTGCATATGCAGCACTCCTGATAAATGTCCCCGATGGGTGGTAGAGAGACCCCTACGATCCTCTCAACCATTTTCACAGTCCTTTGTAGGTCCAAAGCACGGGCAGGTGAGGCAGAGGTTAAGATAATCACCCATCATTTTATTGAATGTCTGAATTGACAAAAAAAGCTAAATTCTGTTTTTCACACAAAGGAAGCTTTCATTAACAAGGGCGGCATAACATCATTGTGATTCCTTTCTGGGACGTAAGAGTATTCCTTTTCTTGCCCCTCTCCAAAATCATGATTTGCTTGGAAGACAGTTTATGATGGTAAACTTCATAGGGCTTCATTCCAAAGGCCATTCTTGTTAATCTTGGCACTTTGCTCCACCGCACTACTACAAGAGATGTTAACCTCAGATGTAACAGTGCCATCACTGCTTAATGAGAAGACAAAACCCAGTCTGTCCTGAGTGACTCTGTCTTGATGCCTTCACCCACTGAGCCCTGGGTTAGGTAGGAATGCTCTCTAGTTTTTAAAAGGGGTATTAAACGTGTCTGTGGTTTTTACTTGAATAATGGTTTATTAATCCTGCGAATGAGCTTTTAATGTAAATTGTGTACACTTTATCAGTTTAGAAAGGAAAATTAACTGTATTTAATTCTTTACAATCAGGCGTCCAGAAACTTCATTCCTGTGGTTCACCAGTCCTTGCAAGACGATGAAATACATCATCTGGCGCCGATTCAAATGGATATTTATTGGGGTTTTAATACTGCTGTTTGTCGTTTTGTTCCTTGGGATCTTCTTTTATTCATTCCCGGTAAGTGCAGGGTTATTAGTAATACTGTTCTCAAGGTGAGATTGCACAGAGACAAGAAGTAAGCCTGACTTGAATTTTCTTTCTTAATTCCCCTTGTACTTCGTTCGGGCCATCGCTTACTTGTAATGTTTTGGGTTTTGCCTTTCAATCCAATGAAAAGTATTCGGCCAAGACTTGATCTAAAATAGAGAGCATGACCTCAATGCCACAATTGGCTACTGTTTACACTTGCCACTTTCCACACTTAAATCTAAAGTTACAAAGCAATATTCTTAAAGGGAGTTAGCTTGATGTTTCTATTACTTGTAGTACCCTTCTTTAATATAATTTTCTCCAGGCAGTTCTTCAGTACAAGTTATTGAATCATTTGCTGTCTTACCTCTCTGCTGTTATAGTTCGGAGCCTTTATTGTTGCCTCGATAAAATTTGATGAGTAAACTCCGCAAAAACACATGTACTTTGTACTCACTCCCCCACAGTTTGAATGTCGTGCTTTGAACTAATGTGCAGGCTTCTCACCCAAACCCCCCCACCACCACCACCACCACCACCACAACAATCGCCATCATATCGATGTGCTGTATTGACTAGCATGTTGGCTACTTTACGAGGCAGGATATGTCCCTGAGATAGTTTATGATCCTGCCAGTAAAAAAAACAGCAAGTGAAGGCTGCCTGAAGAGCAATGCTGGTAAAGGCTGCAATTAGAGTTTGAGAGCTCTGAATAGAGACCTGGGCTCTACTCCAAATATTACTTTACCCTTTTGTAAGGGTAATTGAGCAATAATTTATTAAGAGTATTTTACAACCAGACGATTAAAATGTGAATGTATGCATTTTTGTGTATCTTTGATTCTGGGCCTCATTCGATTTAGTTGACTGACTGTGTACTCAGGAGCTGCTTTTGTACTTAATCTATTCATGAACCATCAGCTACAGAGGGGTTAATGTTAGTAGCCAAGTTCCTCACTATCTTAACATTTTCAATTAAATACACCAAATTACCAGTGGCACTTAGTATAACGTATTGCTACAATAATGTTAGGCGACCAGCAATTACATTGATTTACTCTGGACTATGTTCAGTTCATTGGGTAGAAAAAAAAGAGATTGGTGTTTGAGAAATTCACTGGTGTAATAAATTCTGTATATTGCTACCAAGTTAGAGCAACAAGGCTGTTAATTTAAGATTAAATAAAAACCCTCTGTCTTCCACTTTGATGGGAAACAAAAGATTATGGGAAAGTTCTTTTTAAGGTGATAGGAGGAAAAGTTCACCAGCATCCATCATGGCCTCCAGGCTTGCTGGGATAGGAGGGAGGGACATAAAGGTGTCAACACCAGAGCTGGTACAGTAGTAAATCACAGTTAGTGGAGCTAGCACAGGAATGGCAAACCAAGGCAGCTGTTAGTTGTGCTGTGCTGGATGTCTCAATGTTGTGTTAAGGCAAGTCCCCTTCTCATGACCTTGCTTTCCATTGCTGTTTGCACACCATCATCATCTCCCTCCTTAGCCTTGTGACCTTAGCTTGGCTGATTTTTTTTTTAATGTGGCTAATAAAGCTGAGAAAAGAGATGCAGCTAGTCAGGAAGTTTTAACAGTTCAATTATTATGGGCTGGATTTTTCAGTGGCTAATTTGGCCTTTTGTGGCTGTAGAGGAAATATCACTTATTTTATTTTTCATCTACGTTATGTTAATTTGAACTATTTTCGTGATTGTTAGCCACAGGATTCTGATGGTACAATATACAAGCTCTCCACTTACGACTGAGATAAAGGTGCCTGTTTTAAAAGCCTCAAGTTTGATTCTGTGTGTATCATTATAAGTAGTTGAGATTATTTTACATTTAAGTGAAGGCACAGGTTTGAATTTTCTGACTTTTTTTAATCTGTTAGATTAAATGTGAAATGTAAAGCATATTGTGGTTTATCCTTATTGAGTGCCAAACATCATTGCTAAATTTTGTGTACATCGCAGAAGAGAAAGTAATTTAGGTCTGGATTGTTGGATGTAAGGTCTGACAAATAGTAATGTGCTGGAGCCCCACGTGGAGAAGCTTCTCCTGATGTGGACCATGTGGGATTGGCAAACTCAAATCAGGAGCCATGCCACATTTGGTGAATTTTGAGAAGTTTGATCAGCCCTTCAATAATGTATTGTTTGAGACTGCCAAATGGCAGAAATTGTGTTTTTTTTATGGTGAACAAAATATTGCTGATGCAAAATGTGGCAGACTCTGAATTTAAAATAGAAGTCAAAATGTTGGAAGCTGTCAGAAAGTCGAGCGCCATTTGTGAAGGAAAGTAAATTTTGCATGTTTCAATAAAGTGAAGTGGGTGCCATAGTGTTATGTATTCAATGCTGACAATTCAGACCTTTCAGTTTTCAAAGGTTCGGCTTTCTTGGTTAGTCCTATAAACAGCTAAATTTATTTAGGAACAATATGGTCTTACATATAATTTAATCAAACATCTCTGGAAAGACAAATAACCCCCATGACTGTATTAATTTTGAAATTGTGCAAGTTGAATGTCATGATGCCATTTAATCTTTTGTAAAATTAGTAATTAATATGAACCTAGTGTTTGCAGCTTGGCTTCCTTGAAGTTCAAGCGTGCTTGGCTGCTCACCCCACAAGCGGGGGAGGGATGTACTCCCACGCTACAAGATCGCCAGTGGGAGGGAGAGCTGGCAAATAGAACTACAGTACTTCCAGTCTGGATGTTCAACCTCCAGCCCTAGAGTAAATGTCATGCAGGGAGGTGAAGAAAGTACTTTAAAATAAACTGGACATTTCCCCATTGTTTTCTGTCCTCAACCCTGAAAGCATTTATAGCTTTGCATTGTTTTCTTTTAAAACCTGAGTTGCAAGCTGCATCACCATACAAGAATGACCTAATTCATCGCACATCTTTCAGAACTTAAACGCTGTAAATACCAAAGATGTGCTTTACTCTGGTTTCATTCATTGCAATTACAACAGGTATGATAACCCATGACAGCAAAAGGAATGGTCATGTGATGGGATGGCAGAGTGTAGTCATTTTTTTAAAAAAAAAGTTACAGCTATACACCAATCCCTTGTCTCTGAGCACTACAATGTGAGCAAAATAATTAATAAAGCAAACCTTTCTCAGATAAATATTTATGACATTCATGTGAAAAGTAGGATGTTCTAGTTTTGGTCAGTACAGAAAGTGATGCCATTTGACTGGAGATTTTGGCAAGCTGCAAAACAGTAATCTCTTGTCTTGAGTTCAAGGGGTCTTTACAGTCATTGTAAAGGAGATGTGCCCTCCAAAACTTGTTCTGATTTAAAAAAAAACTAATCCAATAAGGCTGTCTTAATGGAGGCCATAGTTGGTGCTAATACCCAATTCCTCCATATAAGGCCTTGTGTTTTGGGGTATTATTAATGTAGGTTAGTGGCCCAATCACTGTGTGTAACTATTGCCCTGACAAATGCTCAGTAAAGGACTGGCCATACAACAGCCCATAAACTAAACCAGCACTTGAAGGCATCACTTCAATTTAATGCATAAAGCTATTTTCCTTGTATGAGGTTTATTGGGTCTTCCAATTTTAAGGATAGCCTCTGGTGTATAAATTTGGTCTAAGTGATTTGACATATTACAATTTATCAATGCAGCAACCCTATTGCAAATTCTAGATGTTAATGATAATTGATCCATTTAAAAACAGCATCTTGGGACAGTTTGTGTCTTGAAACATAAATCTCTGGAGGACAGAGGCAACAAAATCTGGTCGAAGCTATCTGATTTTAATAGATTTGTCTAAATTCTGTGGTTGAGTCCACTTCAGAATTGCTCAATTGTTGGGAAAGATATTCAATTAATTCTAGGAGTTTATCTGCTGACAAGGAATTGAGAAAGACTTAAGGCTGATTTGTACTTCGGCGTCCAATTGACGCTATAACCTACGCACGTTGTGAGCATTTATACTTGTGCGTTGGTGTGTCTGCGTCGCTCTGCAATTCGCGCACGTCACACATGCGCACACACCTGCGCACACACCTGCCCATGCAAGGCTTCATGGTCATGGTAGTCTTTCTTGGGGTAAACGAGTTTAAAAGCAAGCGTCTTTTTTCGTAAAAGCGAAATGTGTCCTCCATAATTTCGGAGGTCTGTAAAGCTTTATAGAAAGCATTGCAGCCAGAGATCCTTCCCTGCCCTTCAGTCGCCCAATGGGAAGCTATTGCAGTGTAAGAGGAAATGCGATGCTACCAAGTGGACCAATCAGAGTTGTTGCGGTCTGCGTTGCTGCGACGCGTAGTTACATTTTGGGAGAGGTGCGTGTCAGGCTATGGCGTAGGGATCTGCGTAGGCTCTGTGTAGGGTTCGCGGTGACGCCGTATCTACGGTGTTGATTTGACACAGAAGTATAAATCAGCTTTTGGACACCAACACCTGAGAGGATAAAAGAATATAATCGGTGTACCACTAGTACACCACTAGGAACCACTAGTTTATATATGTTTTTCAAACCATATGGTTGGCAGTAATGCCTGAGGAAACGTGCTTGATTTGGTCAAATCCTTTCCCCTGTAAAGGGTTGATCAGGCTACCAGTCACATGGATATCAGTTATAAATGGCAGAAACTCTGTAGGTCCGTCTTGTGAAACTGGAGTGAATCAATAAATCTATTCAGATGGCTAAGAATTGGGAGCTATATTTGACTAAGAATTAAGAAAGATTGGTAAGTCGGAGAGAGATTATATGCCCTCATTCCAAATGAATATAAATACAAATCACTAGTTATTAGCAAACACTGCATGTACGATTTGGTGAAAATAGGACCCATTCCTACAGAAGGAGCTACAGACCTGTAACATTTGAGCAACTTCTCAAAGATCAACACTTCTTGTCCTCTTTCAGGTAGACAACATTTTTTTGCTTTCTTTCCCCCTTCGGCTTCATCTTGAATATGCTACAGAACAATTTTTTTTCTCCCAACTGCTTAAGCAGTACTGATGTCTGTCTATCTGTATAAAACTGGCAACATGAGAAACGAATAGCTTCCCTGGCTTTGTCATGGGAATTGCATTGAACCATTATTGCAACCATAAGGCATCAAATAGGATGTCCATTTCCCTTTAACACTATCCGTGCACTAATCTTTGTATTTTTTGCTTATTCTCTTCCCAGCCTCTCTTGCACCATACCATACCCCTTTTTGCTGTTCACACACTCCTTCCCTCTGCCCAAGCCCATTTAGTTTTCTTTACCCCACCCACATCTTTGTCTAATTGCTAATTTTCTTTCTACTACTTATAAAAAGGTCATTACCTGAAATGAAAGCATTTTGACCCGGTTCTAAAGGGAGGATACAGAAGCGAGGCGCTTGAATCACGTTCAAACTTGCTGTCCTTGTTGGAAAGCAAGTCTATTTCTCAGAATGCCCACTAGATAGAGCTCTGTGCAGCCAAGTACTGCTGTTCTTCAAGGCAGATGGAAAAGAATGCAGTGCACAATTCATTGCTGAAAAAGTACTCTGGGATTTGTAGAATCAGTTTGAGACTGGAAAAGTCTTCAGTGGGAGGGGTGCTTAAGTATCAATCATTTTGGTTTTATTTGACGTATTGCAATAAATTGCAGCATTTATCAAATGCTGCTTTCTTTATTAATGTCCTTTATAACATGAAACCTGTGGGGTGGTGCATTTGCGTAGCATTTAGGGCCATGCTTTACAGTGCCAGCTGTAAGATTGGGGTTCAGTTCCCCCCAGTGCCAAGAGCTCGTACATTCTCCATGTGATGGCACAAGTTTCCTCCGGGTGCTCCGGTTTCCTCTCACGTTCCGAAGACGTAAGGTAAGGGTTAGTGAGTTGTGAGCATGTTATGTAGATGCTTCCAGCAACATTTCCAAGCTGCCCAGCACGAACCTCACTGATTTGATTTAATGCAAACTATGCATTTCACTGTATATTTTGATGTATATGTGACAAATGAAGCTAACCTTTATTTTTCTATTTGTGATGTAGTATGATAATAGGAGTGAAATGGCTGAAAGAGAATTTTGCTATGCACAAAAGATCAGGTTTAGAGGGAAGAAAATTTGATTCATAACTGTATCCTGAAATAAATGTTTTGGGGTTTGCTAAGAACTTTAATTTTGAGAACATTGGTAGATTAAGAATCATGTGGGTCAGTAGTGTGAAATGGTGGCGAATGGAGCTTTGATTGGGATAGAGAGATAATGAATTCAAAGCTGTCAAATCAGCAGATGACTGGAATGAAAGTCAGAATTAAATTTTGGCAACACAGATTGATCAAGTGTTAGATTTTGGAACCTAACCAGTTCCCCTCTACCACCACTCTGCTCCATCTAGCGGAATTAGTCCTTACTCTTAATAATTTCTCCTTTGGCTCCTCCCACTTCCTCCAAACTAAAGGTGTAGCTATGGGCACCCATATGGGTCCAGCTATGCCTGCCTTTTTGTTGGCTTTGTGGAACAATCTATGTTCCAAGTTTATTCTGGTATCTGTCCCCCACTTTTCCTTTGCTACATCGACGACTGCATTGGTGCTGCTTCCTGCATGCATGCTGAGTTCGTTGACTTCATTAACTTTGCCTCCAACTTTCACCCTGCCCTCAAGTTTACCTGGTCCATTTCTGACACCTCCCTCCCCTTTCTAGATCTTTCTGTCTCTATCTCTGGAGACGGCTTATCTACTGATGTCTACTATAAGCCTACTGACTCTCACAGCTATCTGGACTATTCCTCTTCTCACCCTGTCTCTTGCAAAAATGCCATCCCCTTCTTGCAATTCCTCCATCTCTGCCACATCTGCTCTCAGGATGAGGCTTTTCATTCCAGGACGAGGGAGATGTCCTCCTTTTTAAAGAAAGGGGCTTCCCTTCCTCCACCATCAACTCTGCTCTCAAACGCGTCTCCCCCATTTCACGACAATCTGCTCTCACCCCATCCTCCCCCCACCCCACTAGGAATAGGGTTTCCCCTTGTCCTCACCTACCACCCCACCAGCCTTCGGGTCCAACATATAATTCTCCGTAGCTTCCGCCACCTCCAACGGGATCCCACCACTAAGCACATCTTTCCCTCCCCCCCCCCCCCAGCTTTCTGCAGGGATCGCTCCCTACGCGACTCCCTTGTCCATTTGTTCCCCCCATCCCTCCCCACTGATCTCCCTCCTGGCACTTATCCTTGTAAGTAGAACAAGTGCTACACATGCCCTTACACTTCCTCCCTTACCACCATTCAGGGCCCCAGACAGTCCTTCCAGGTGAGGCGACACTTCACCTTTGAGTCAGCTGGGGTGGTATACTGCGTCTGGTGCTCCCGATGTGGCCTTCTATATATTGGCGAAACCCGACACAGACTGGGAGATCGTTTCGCTGAACACCTACGCTCTGTCCATCAGAGAAAGCAGGATCTCCCAGTGGCCACACGTTTTAATTCCATGTCCCATTCCCATTCTGATATGTCTATCTACGGCCTCCTCTACTGTAAGATGAAGCCACACTCAGGTTGGAGGAACAACACCTTATATTCCGTCTGGGTAGCCTCCAACCTGATGGCATGAACATTGACTTCTGAAACTTCCACTAATGCCCCATCTCCCCCTCGTACCCCATCTGTTATTTATTTATATACACACATTCTTTCTCTCTCTCTCCTTTGTCCCTCTCACTATACCCCTTTCCCATCCTCTGGTTTCCCCCCGCTTTTCTTTCTCCCTGGGCCTCCTGTCCCATGATCCTCTCATATCCCCTTTGCCAATCACCTGTCCAGCTCTTGGCTCCATTCCTCCCCCTCCTGTCTTCTCCTATCATTTTGGATCTCCCCCTCCCCCTCCCACTTTCAAATCTCTTACTCACTCTTCCTTCAGTTAGTCCTGACGAAGGGTCTCGGCCTGAAACGTCGACTGTACCGCTTCCTAGAGATGCTGCCTGGCCTGCTGCGTTCACCAGCAACTTTGATGTGTGTTGCTTAGATTTTGGATGCAGTCTTTGCAAAGAACACCAGAGATTAGAAAATTGTGGTTTTGAGTAGCATCCTTCAACCTGACTGGACTGGGAGGAGGATAAAGCTAATCAATTTATTGTGCAGTCCTTAATAAAGGCTTTTATCATTATCTTTTACTGAAAGAGATCAATAAACCTCCAGAAATTAAAAGACAGACAAGTGGCTAGACAATATTGTGAAGGGGCTAAAGGTTGTGATTGGCTTTGAGTGCCAATGCTGTGAACATAGAACATGACTGTTTGCCTTCTAATGATGTTGGCACTGAAGAGGAAGAATATTTTTTTTAATCCAGAAGAGGGATGAGGGTGGGATCTAGAGATACTTGGGTTACACTTGCCAGGATTAGCTGTACAGCCAGGCAAGAGTTCTTATTGTGCTGGACAACCAGATGACCACCATTTCAAAATGGGTAGCAAGGTTGCTAAGAGTTAAGAACAGAGAATGCTGGATTCAAGTATATTTACATATGCCTGTCTAGAAATAGTGACTACAGTCCTAGGCTTTGGTGAGGATGTATCAAGTGAACAAGTGCAGTTGCTAGGGAAGGCAGGTGGACAGATGAGCAAGGACATTTGATGGGAATAATGGACTAAATGAAAGCGTGCATGATGAGGAAAATAGAAGGCAAATGCTGAGGCTGGCAACTAGGCAAATCCAGCATAGAGCGGTAGAGAGGTACTAATAATCTGATGAGATGGAATTTTATTAATCTTTTGTGTAGCATCTGATGTGTTAGATGAAATACGTGCATGAAGAATCTTATGTAAGGAGCAGTGAAACTCAAATTTCACTCTGGAGTGTGTATAAAGCAGAGCAAGTAATCAGATGCAAATGGTTGCTATCTTACTTTTGCTACAGCAGAAACATCCATGCATGAGTGGTACTGAGGATAAATTAGTGCTGTGTAAATGCATGTTTAATATGATATGTGTGCTGCAGATTAAGTCGTTGTGCAGTCGGTCTGAAGAGTTATGTGGTACAGGAGTTGCTTGCTGTTGGTCACCACAACAATGCAGGAAGGTGAAATTGTATCCTGAATCTGTATTCCTTTAATGCAAGTAAAGGCATGTCTATCTCCTTTAATTTCTGTTAATCATTGTTTTAAAAAAAATGTTCCACTGAGAGGTGTTGATAACAATCTACAGCTGATCTTGTTCAGATGCATAATTTGTGTCCTAGCTTAGATGTGATTCTTATTTAAACCTGTCAGAGTAACTGATGATCTGTAGACATACTGGAAAAGGCATTACTCAGCTCCAGTTACTATTTCTTTTAAGAAGCAAGTTTAAATTTATATATTGTTTCTATGAAGTCTATTTTTAATAATGTTTTATCTCCCACAGAACTATCTATCCATGCGAATTGTGAATGGCTAATCACATTGGCTGGTCCTCCAACAGCAGTAATTCTGTTGAATAGCTGGTCCAAGAACATTCATTTCATATGTCTACAACCTCATGGCCTAAAGGATAGAAATGAACTGAGGTTAGGAAGGCGACAAGATCTACATTTACCAAGGTTAGCCAAGGTTCATGGGGTCATGACTGGGCCATTTATCAGTGATTCCATGTTAATGTGCTGACCCTGATGACCAGGATTCTGCCGGTTTAATCCCAGCTTTTCTCCAATTGACTGTTCAGCAGGTGCCTCTCCAAGTTATGAAACACCAGCATTGATTTTTGAAATGATGAGCTAAACTGACTGTTATAAAACAATGGCTATTCAAGGTGGTTGGTTTGCTAATCTATTACAGTATAGATTTAAAATGTTCAGATTTATATAGATTATTTTATAAAAATAAAACTTAATTCAAAGCTGCAAATGCTTCCACTGGGTGTGCATGTGTCCTGCAGGAATGGAAAATATAAACTGCTGGTTGACATTCCATTGATTATATAAAGTGTAAAAATATTGTACTCAGCAAAAGCTCAATGGTTCATGAATCTGTTTGAGTGCTGCATATGAATTTGGACCAAAGTGTTATTAATCAATATGTACCTTCTGTACTCACTGGTTGCATATAAATCATTTCATCAGTTCTATGGTTCATGTCCTTTTTATTACATATAGCTTTGTTTAAAAATTCCTCTTTATGGGCCTCCCTCCTGATTCATGGCTTTGCTTGACATGTTCTTGCAATGCATGCCAGGCAGTTTAAGTTATAATATTTACACACAAAAGCTTTAACATAAATTAGCAGTCACATAACAAAGATACAAAGCATTTAAATAATAAGAATCTAAAAGCATTGGGTTGAGAAGCTTACAAGTAGTATAAAATAGCTTATTTACAGAAATAATAAACAATTCAACTTTATCAATGTGCCAAATAGGCATAGAAAATCGTGGAGGAAATATTTTAACTTTGTAACAGACAAAACTACATTTTAGAAATTAGATTACATTTTTCTGTCATTTTCACAAACCCCAAATGATAGCCTGAAGCTTATTACTTCCTTCACATACTGTACAATGGATGAAAAACCACACCCAAGTCTGTTAATGATGAGACCCTGTACTTGCAGAGTTATGCTTTGTTGTTGTTAGGTCAGATTTTGTATGGAAATGGTGTAAATTTTGTTGGCAGATTGTCCACTGGGTATACAGTGGGATTGGTTTTCATTGTAGGCGGTCCATTCAGAAGTTGCCAGTCACAAGCCCTGACGAGCTCCACTGTGAAGATTTTGAGGAGGATCTTGGCAAACTCTTTACCAACGCAACTCCTTGAGCCTCCACCAAATGGAATGTAGCTGAATCTGCATGCATCTTTTTCTGGGCACCCCTCCATGAAGCGAGCAGGATTAAATTCGTCCTTTTTTGAGAAATTAGTTGCAACGTCATGTGTGTCACAGATGCTGTAAATAACATTCCAGCCTTTTGGTATCTGATATCCCTGGAAATAAAGTCAATGTCATTACTTTAAAGCAATATGGCTTCTGCAATATATAACTTCTAATGAACAGTGTGAATTGTATGATAATGTATATTATGTATCATTTTATTACTCTAAGTATTACTGTACAATATTTGAAATTGACATTGTCCAAGCATTCTTGTTAGCTCAGCTTTGTCACTGGAGCCATCAGCAACTCAAATTAGATGGCTGTAGGCTGTAAGGTATTAATGTGAAATTAATTGTAAATTATATCAGTGCTATCACTGTTTGTTTACTTGTTTTAAACCAGCAACTGTTAACATTCAACCTCTTTTTACAATGATCTAGTTTAAATTTTATAATCCATGTACACTTTAAATTTATTTGTAGATATCAAACCTTCCCTAATAGCAGGCTTGAAAGCTCAAAGAGCAGACTGGTGCTGGTCAGTATTCCCCTGAGCCAGTGATAACTCCTGCTCAGTTACTGTATCCTCCACTATCTGAACTACATATTTTCATCTTTCGAGACAAAAGCAGATGCTGAACATTTGAAATCAAAATTGTGGGGCAGTGCTTTGAATATTTATAAAGCTCAAAATATCAGAAAGATTCTTCAAATTCTTTGGCTCTTTGTTTCTGCTCCTGTTTATATTCCTTTTTGTGATTTAATCTCAACCTTTTTTCCTACTCTTCCATTTTGTTTTGCTTTTCTGGTCAGTAACCTATTTATTCTTTTAAATTTTTTCTCTAAATACTACCAGCTCGACTACTGTTGACATTTTTCTGTTAACTGTATAGCACTGTGCTGAAGCCTTAGGTACATATATAGCTAAGGTGCCTGAGACTGTATTTATCCATGTGGAGCAGAGAGCGGGTTTGTAAATCTGGCGGGAGAAAAGATGTTGGGAAGGGCGAGGATGGAATGTGTGTGGGACAGCAGGCATTGAAGGAGTGTCTGGAGGTGGGGGAAATGTAGAGACACCCAGCCCTGAGCCACCAGCAAGGTCATTATTGATTGTGGCGAAATGTCTCTGTGATGCTTTTCTCCCTCCCCCTCCCCCTTTTCCCCAACCATGACTCCCTCCCCCCCCCACCCCCTTCCCACTTAGTCCACAATAGAGACCTGTATCAGAGTCAGGTTTATCATCACTCACATTGTTTTTTGCTGCTACAGCATTACAGTGCAATACATAAAATTACTACAGTAGAGCTAGAGTGCCCAAGACAGTTGCACAGCATTGCAGTAAATTTTATTTGAAATTGTGATGGAAAAGAGAATCATTCTTAGCCTGCTCGAAGAATATATGGTTGTTCCCTATGCTCATCTGGAACAGAAGGTTATTCACTTTCTCCTGTCTGCATTGCGATTGAAACATAATGACATTTTTACCTTGTACCATTTTCCCCTCTCTATATGCTCATATGTAAAATCATATGGATTTGCTTGGAAGCAGTTTAATGTTGATATAGTAACTAGTTAAACATTGTTTTAAAGATCCATATTTTATAATATCAGCTGTTTTGAAATGTTATTCTTGAATATTCCTATGAAATTCCTTTACCTTATGTTGTTTCAAAAGGTAAAACTCATTTTGCAGAAGACTTACTAACTCTTAAAATATTAACTTACGTTTAACACGAAGGTCTTTAGGGCCACGCGGAACCCTCCGGGGACCGGAGGACTGAGTCGAAGAGTTTCTTTGATGACGCTTCCGGTATACTTGAGTTGTTCAAGGGCTTCAATGCTGATTTGTTTGTTCTCTTCAGCGTCGCTGCCCAGTAATCCCTGCGTAAATCGATAGCGAAGTCACATTTTAAAAAAACAAAAATAAAATCCAGGATTGAATCTTAAATGACACTATTATGCATCGACTGGAGATGTTCAGTCCTTGCACCAGCCGCTGAGAAATCTGATCGACGAGCGCCAACCGATACGCTCCGCCGTTTACGATGCCTTACCTGCTCCTGCAGTTCCTGTCTGACTTTTTGCACCACTTCGGGGTGCAGAGCCAGGAAAGTAACCAGCGAGGTGGCTGTGCTGGCTGTCGTCTCGTGTCCTCCAAACAGGAGCTCGGTGGCAGATTCCTTCAACTCCTTAACATAGAGCGAAAAAAAAGAGGGAAGGCGGGAGCACATCAGACAATAACAATGGTACCAGCACTGAATCACACCATCTCAATTAGGGGGTTATTGCACTTGATGATCGTGAGTGGATCCAAACAGCCACTGATCTTGCAAACTTTACTCGAAATGCACCCTCCAGCTTCCAGAGTCTGCACTACACAGTTGCAATTGTCCCGTTTGGATAAAGCTCGTTGCTACCGGATTAAGTAAACCGAGATTCTCCGTTTAGAAGTGACTTTTTTTCAAAACAGGAAAACTTTTAAAAACGTTTCTATTGTGTAGGAACTCATCTTTTAAGGCGTGGCGTTAATGATTGTATTGTGTATTGGATTACAAGAGCTGACGGGTTCTGATTTAAAAACCTATGGAGCGCGGCATCATTGGCAGGGTGGAAATATTATCATCGTGCAAGAAAAAACTGGAAACACTTAGTAAATCGGGCAGCGTCTATGGAAAGATAAGCAGTTAACTTTTCAGGCTAGAGACCCATTCCCGGGTTTTCCCAAGCATTTTGTTTTTTTTTAAATTTCAGATTTCGAGCATCTACAGTTGTTTTAAAATGCAGGACTCTATACAAAATGCAGGTGCGTTTGAGGGAGTTGCAGTTTGTTTGGGGGGGGGGGAGCATGTTTCTGTGGCTGAGTGTGATGCGCAACCTGAGGCTCCAGTTCTCCGACGGGTGAGAACTTGTGGTCGGACTAGGGAAGGCGATCTCATGGGGTGGTGGTGATGGTTAAGGGGCGGGCAGCAGATCCGAGAGTAGAATCGCAGTCTGGTTGCGAGTGCAGCGAGTGAGGGTTCGGGCTAAGTGGGCTAGGGCCATGGAGGTGGGGCTGCGGCCTCGGAGGCCCACGCTGAATTCACCGGCTGCGTCGAGGCAGTGTACTGCTGAGCAGCGGCTCAGGTAAATACGGGAACCGCGACAATCAAGGGTGAGCACCTCCGCAGGACGTGTGGCGGGTGGACGGAGGGAATCTGTATCTTTACCTGTAGCCGCAGGGGTTGGTTGCTCTGCTCGGAGTGCTCGATCAGAAGCTGCAGCGCATCCTTGAACTGGCCGGGGGCCTCTCGCCTTGCCACCTTTTTCCTGATGTTCTCTTCGATTTTTGCATGGATCACATTCCTGGCTTTCAGTCCCTGTCATCAGGTAATGACAATCTGCGTTATAATGGAATTTAAAGATCCAATTCTCCATTCTCCCTGCAGTTGAAGCAAAAAACCCTACAGTTTTAATTGCACTATTTTCTCTATTTCTAACCTTGGCGGGTCTTACCCGGTATAAGCCGCTGAACGGCACGTCGATGGGAAGTGAGAAGAGATTACGAATCATTTCCTCAAAAGCTTCGATCAGCTGCTGCTGCGTACGTGGGTTGGTCTGGCTAGGTTCGAATCCCAATAAGATCCGCATGGCGATCCCGAACATGAGGCGTTTCATCTCGGGATAA
Organism: Mobula birostris; assembly: GCF_030028105.1. Classification (NCBI taxonomy): domain Eukaryota; kingdom Metazoa; phylum Chordata; class Chondrichthyes; order Myliobatiformes; family Myliobatidae; genus Mobula; species Mobula birostris. Next base: position 38,278,873 of record NC_092390.1, read on the forward strand.
ACCAGTACGCAGGAGCCCCTCTCCAGCCATCTCCTGATGCCGGCACGGATCTCCTCCCTCATTACCGGGATGTAGTTTTCCAGAGCTTCTCGAGAGAAAGCTTTCAAAATCACCTGTTAACATTAGAAAAACATTACAACACATCAGGAAACTATCTGCCACATTTTTTTTTCCTTTTTTGCATTGCTAGTGATGTATTACGCTTGTTTTTACATATTCTTTTAAAATAATGGATAATAGCAACAGTTTCTATTAATACTTTTGATTCCAGTCTACCTGTACATGGCCATTGCTTATGAGCATGTTGCAAAAACCTCCATATGCGGAAGTTTATAAAAATCGCTCAGTGATGTGGAAAGACACTTACTCTCTTCCTCATTTTGTGTTCGGAGTCGTGGAGGCTGGACAGGCAGCCGGCTCCCAGGATCGTCCTTACGGAGGCGGGCCATTGCACCGACACAAGTTTATGCTCCCCTAATAAAATCTGCTTCACATTCTCGGCTCCCATAATTCGCACAGTGGGGCTCCCGAAGAGATGGGTCTTGTAGATGTGGCCGTACTTTCGCACTTTCATCTTAAGGAACTTGTATCTCTGTAATGGATACACGGTGTGTTGCTTAGGCGCAATTAATACACAGAACACACTTTCCGGGGTTGAGATTGTTACATAACTCTGTTGCAAAAACATTTTATTATCTCACCCTAGAGACCAAATCAAAATTCGAGCAAGACTAACTTGGCGAAATAAGTCAGTAGGACAACCACTCAAACCGTCAGGTTGTTTTGTTTAAACACGACGACGCTTGCTGTAAATTCCTTTATTAATGACGACACGCTGGAATGCAATTCACTTAAAGTTACTGTACGCCGCTAGTACAACTGAACAGCCCCTATCGCCTTTCACTGCAAGTTCGCAACTGGTTCTCATTATCTCAAAAGGTTTACAAAAATTATTTTCTATTCTATTTGGCATTTTGCTCTGGCGTTCTCTTGGCATCCTGAATTTGATGTGGACGCCAGTGCTCGAAGCAAGCGGAATCTCTCACCTGCAGGACCAACTGGAGAGTCTCTCCCAAGAAGGGCAGCCCCATTGACCCCGGAGGTAAGGGGTTTTCACAGCTACGGTCCCTTCCACTTATGCAGTAAATTTCCCACAATTTTACCGCGGCGAGGAAGAGCGACAGTGGCAGCACGAAAGTACAAAAGAAAGTGGCGCAGAGTGTAAATAAGACCATTTTAACAACAGCAACACTTCCTTTCCGTTCTCCCCTCGGGACACCCTCAACCTCGTAATGTGATTCTCAGGATGAGGGAATGAGTCTCCTGAATGATCACACTCCAGGTTCAAGCCTCTTTATAACCACTCCAGGTCTCAGCCCCTTTACCTTGGTCAGTTCAATTAGTTCACACAAAGTTCATCTTTAATTGTGTAGTTTGTGCCATCCCCTCTGACTCCGCCTGCTATAATGACGCTGCCCAAAAATCTTTAACCCATTGTGAACCAGAAGTGAGGCTATCAATGAAGGAGACCGAAGAGTGTGAGGTTTTGATCACCTGGGTTTCTGTGATCAGTCTTCGCAGGCTCAGTGAAACACTATGCAAGGATTTCAGTCAATTGGAAAGGATCGTTAATAGAAGGGGCGAAAGGAAATTATAGCTCATAAACTTAAACCCGAGGTCTTGAAATTTGGGGAGAAAAGTATTCCGTTAGTTCTACTGCTGTTCAGTGCAGTATTTTATTAAGACCCCTTTTAACGTACCTAACATGCAAATTGGAAAGCAGCCCATAATATGTGATCGATCAAATTTACATTCACTGCTCCGATAAATTAATTATACTTGAGTCGAACTGAGCGTTAGTTTAGGAAAAAGCACGTACAGTATTACATTTAAAATGATACCAAACTTGTTTCATTGACCTGGGAAGCTGCAAAATGTAAACGATATTCAACATACCAATGCATAAAGGTACACGAAATGTAAAGGTCTCTTTTGAAACTTGGGATAGTAAGTTTGGCTCGCAAGCTGAAATCTGCTCATCATTATGGTGCCTTTAATTAATTACATTTAAAACAATGCTGCTTAAAGGAATTGGTAACGCGCGGTGTTCACGTCGGCTCGCTCATCTCCATGAGAATTACGTGCTGTGTGGTTCTTTCAGGATGAAGGATAAGATTACACATTTTAAAATAAAATATTTAGCGCGATATATTAGTAGAATGCCGGCTGGAGGTTTGCTCTGGATGGGTCGCTGCTCACCCACCAGTTGGAAGGACCTGATGTAAAGATTAATTATGTCATTGTGGTGGAGCCAAGTTTTGCATTGACGTGGCGTAGGGGCTGAGTAGCTGTTATTTAAAAAGCAGCCTGGCCTAGCGTTCACCCCCGACTGCAGATTAAACCGCGCCTTTGGGTAACTGTGAGAAATAACTACATCGTCATTCAGATGTGAATTCCTAAAATTATGATCCCATCCTCGTTCTAGGTTCAAACCCAGGTCAGCCAGGCAGAGCAATGGAAAAGTAAAGTTATATCAGAAGTAAACAGTCGCCGTTGCCACCCACAGTTTTATAGGTACATTTACAGCAGCTATAACTCCCTGCGCGTGCAAATCAGAATGTAAGTCTGGAATTGTTGTTAAAGAATCTGGAAATGATCGATATGTACGAGCAACGTACAAATCCGCTGCCCCGTCTTTGAACTGCTGTATTTACTTGATTCTAACATTAATCCGAACGTTCTTAGATTTAATCTGTGTGTACAACATTTCAAAGAACGCGCAGCGAGCTGCCAAACTCATTTAATCGGCACAGCCCCCACCCCCATTATTACAGTCCCTTTCAAATAAAATGTTCTAAATCAACCTTTTTAAGCTTCTGTATTTGAAATAATGGAGGGGGTTACTGGATAATTTCATCTTTTTTCCACAGCTCTAGCAAATTTGAAAAATAGTGCATATTATGCAGTTAAGCAGTGTACAATCCAAATAATGAACAAGATTAATCAGAAAATGCTGGAACAGCTTGTCTCTGTTTCTCTCATTATGTTGTTTGACTTGCTATTAGCTTTCAACAATTCGTATTTGTTTTGCGTTTCCAGTATCTGAGGTTATATGCTCCTAAAGCAGTCCATCCAAGGGTAGAACATCTCCCAGCGTTTATTGAAGGGTGCATCTCTACTTCCTAACACTCAGAACTTTAACCTCGTCAACGTGATGTTACGTGCTGAGGTTTTACCTGCATCTAATGGTGCCAAGATTAGGCCCGCCCCCCCCCCCCCCATTGCCTCGCACTCCCAGTCTATAGCCCTGCCTATTCTTGGTGGAAAATTTTTCAGGAAAACACCTTGGACTACAAATCCATCAAGTGATGGTCAGCGCGGAATGTCCAGCAAAGCTGAATGGATCCTGCTGAATGGTTCCCTGAAGACTGTACAGATAGATCATCTGGCCGAATGCCTCATCACCAAAACGCACCAACTAAGCGGAGGCTAAAACACTAAGACCTCACGTGTTAGTGAGAGGGATCCTTTCAGTCATATCCTTTCAGTATGGTTGGAATCTCACTCTGCGCTGCTATGAAGATGAGATGGTCTCCCACTTCTTTGCGCACTGCATACTTGTAACGAGCTTCTTGCGCAATGCAAGGTGCCTTGTCACGGTTCATCCCGAGCAGTTGTTTAACGGAGGACCTACTGACTATTCCCAGCACGCATACTGCCGCATTCAGCCATATGTTGCTGGAAGATCAGCAACATGGCGAAAGACACCCTTTGGTCTGCTGGGATCTAATTTGTTGTCTAGTACAACGAGATATCGTTAAGGAAATGCTGCCGACTGGCACATTCCAGGCTGCAGGGGAATGTGCTGGGAACGCACAGAATCTTGGTGCAGGCAGCACAAAGGCTTTGTAGGGAAGGACTGCATTCTGAGGCCCTTCCTGCACTGGACAACGAGGGGCGAAGCCTCTCAGACACCTGGAGTTTATATCATCCCGAGAGGTCACATGAATAGCAATAGAGCCATGTGCACACGGTGCTGATATTACCAATATATAGAACCAATAACACTATAAACGCACAGGCTGAGCAATGCATGTAGAGCCCTGTACTTTTTTGTTGATGCATGTCATTTTATGAATGAAGTTTTTGCAGAAAACGGGTCCCGAGATGCACTTGATACGGGAACTCATTGCCATGACAGGATTGTTAGTACACCGAGACACTAGGTGATGTTGCCGCCGCTTTGTTGTTTGGAATTCTGCCCACGTTGCACTTTCAGTTGGAAGTAGTCGAACTATGTAGGACGATACGGTCATAGTCCATCCAAATTCGCAAACAGGTGCTGCACTTCCTGAAGTTCAAGTCTCCGATCACGAGGCACTGCTGCGCTCCCTGTATTCACGGAGTAACAATTCCCCTTCACATTCCAAGCATTGCAATGTAAATTATAATTATGTGCAGACTAACGAATAATGAATATAGCTACCTTCGCCACTGATGGGGAGGGAGTTAACAATACATTCAACGCTATTCAGTTGCTAATTGTCGGGCTGAGTTCCGTTTCAGTGAGATGACGAGGGCAGTTGAATGCGAGCGGCAGATGCAGCGTTTTGCTAAACGTCCCATGATAGTTAATCCTTTAAGTTACACCCACTAGTTATACATTTCTAAACAACGATTCGATCCGTTGTGAAATCCAATAAAAGATCTTTATACCACATTGTTCTGCAAATCTAATAAATGCAGAAAAGGCATGTGTTGCTGTCAGACACTCAGCACCCGGGAGTACGCGGGGCGGTCGGACCGGTTTTAAATCACAACACCTACTGCAAAGAATTAGTGAAATTGCTGACTGTATCGACCAAGAAAAAAAACGGTTGGTATTGCATAAATCATTACGAAATATTGACGACTGCAGGTTATTTAGTTTTGATAGGGCTGATATTTTTACAAATTGTTAAGTGTGTATCCAAGTCGTTGCTGGTATCATGCACGGTTGAATATTCAGAAGCAGGAATGGTATTATATACATAAGCCTTCCACAACAAGCCCAAAGGGAGCTCTGGGTGTTTCCTCCCATTCGCACCTCATTCTGATTGTCTGAAAAATATGGAAACCGCGCAAAGACCAAAGAGAGTGTAAGTCGTTAAATGACGCAAGGTTAACTGAAGGTGAAGCGCAATATCGTATCTCTTGCTTTAACAATAACATACTCTTTCATACCATTTCGTGGTTCCAAAATTAGACGCTCTCAGGTATTCCTAGTTGAAAAAAATGTGCTTTGTGCAGTTTGAAGCTGTTGTGGACTTTATTTTACGCAGTACGTTATTAAGACCTTTTGTAAATATTTGAAGCTTTGATGGACTTTATTTTATCGCAGCACGTTAAGGCCTTGAGAAGTTGTCAAATACATTCATTGGTAACCTAAGCTGTGTATATATTTAAAAGGAACTAATTTCCAGTGCTGCAGGAAGGAGCAGGGGAAATTGAACAGACGCTTAGGCAGCTCAGAGTGCGCGGAAAGCTTTCCATTTGCTGTAGTAATTCCTTTAGCGCAGTATACTGAGAGAAGTTCAGTTTTCCCCTGTGCTTTCACCAGACATGTGAAAGCGGAGATCACACACATTTTCGTGTACTTTTTTTTTAAAACGCCATTTAATCTTACTGTATTGTGAAATGAAATATTATACTATGATGTATCCAATAAAATACCGGTATATAAGCATAGAAATATGACCCATATTACAGCGTTCGAAAGCCATCTAAATTGCAGATGCAACATTAAATAAATGGATGAAGGGTTTAAGATGAGGCTACACGCCATTTACCAGTTTTAAGCATTTGGTAACTTAATTTATATCCTGCTCTAATATTACAAAATGTCTTATTTCAAAATGATTTGCCCCTTCCCCATGATTGGAACATAACATCCTCACGCTCGTTTCAAACTAATTAAATTAAAACTTACATTGGAGGATTTTTATCCAAGTAAAATTTTCCACAACGCCGGATCATTTCCGTCGGTCACATGAAACCTATTTTTGTGATTTAAAAAAAATCATTTATATTGGATTGTAGATTGCTATTTTTTATATACTTAACTGTGGTAAATTCAATCACAATTGATCAGGCGTTCGTTGAAATTCAATTGCAGATTCTCAAACTGTAATTTATAAACGTCTGCCAACTATAGTTAGTCAAATCTGCCTTTTAAAAAAAGGTATACAGACGTTTCATTGTTCGGCATTCGGGGGTAAGACTGCTCTCTTTGCTGAGTGGAATGGGCCTGTTATTTACTAATCAGTGTTATGCTCATTCAGTTATGGTCATTTGTTTGTTGCATCCCAGCAGATGGCGTAATTATGGGTTACAGCGACTAACGTAACAATGATAATCTCCTCGGACAGTTGCTTCCTCGGTGGAGTGATTTGGAGTATTTTTTAATTGTTAATTGTTAGTGTGTGGTGTTAACAAAAATTATTACGATATATGACAATCTTAAACATAATAGAAAACAAGTATTTTGGTTCAGGTATTATTATTGACAATAATCATCATTATTGACAGATGATGTGTATTCTCCGAGCAGGTGAACCTATAGCATTCACTAGTTGATGTATGTGTTTGCTCCCCTCTGACCTGGGTTAGCCTAAAGGTGAGGTGGGTGACTTTTTAGCCTATAAAACTTTACAATATTGTGTGAAGTGCAGTTTGATGCCGGGGTTCCTGTGGATTATCAGTAAATGGTCGCTCTTGTGTGCTCCCCAAAGCCTGGGGAAACACATGGCTCTTTCGGCCGTAAGGCTTGTTCGTTTTCTCAGCCGGAGCTGACCGCAATCTGACCTATAAAGACGGACCGTGACACTTTCGTGAACTTTGGCAGAAACTTCCTCAAGTTCACTGTCCGTCCATTCAACAGAAGCATGCCAGGAGTACTGGAGCCACTACGACGCCGAAATTTCTATTATCTACTTCCCGCATTGAGCCGAGTCACTTCTTATTGGAAGAACAATCCAAATCGACCTTATTCCACTTTAAAGCCACAGGCCAAAACCACAGCTCGGCTGTAAACTTCTCTGTATTCTACAGGTGAACAAACAGCGAAGTTCCACGTATCTTACTGATTTAATATATTTTATATTAAGAAATTTTTAAATAAATAATTTAAGTTTTCTATTTTCCCGATGTGAGTTAATAAAATCTCTTAAGAAAAATATTTAAATTTGTTGTATTCGGATTCTTAGAATTTGCCCTGGACCTTTCATATAAATATAATTGCAAATAAATCACGGCAGCGTCCCTACTTCCTCAGGAGTCTGCGGAGATTCGGCATGTCATCAAAAACATCGGCAAATTTATATTAATATGTGGTGGAAAGTGTGTTACATCACGGCCTGGTGTGGGAACCCGAATGCCTTTGAGCGGAAAATCAAAGTGGATTCGGCTCAGTACAGCACGGGTCCTGCCCTCCCAACCATTGAACACCTGCACGAAACGTTGCCTTGACGTGAATATACTCTGATGATGATTTTCCCTTGAACTTCGAGGATGTGTCATTGCCGATGGGTCAGTGTGATTGAGGCCAAGGTTTCTTCCAGTTTTTACATAATGGTGTGATCATTACCTCTCATATAGAGCTGATTAAGAGACATAATAGAATCTTCTGGATAGTTCGGCTGTAAAATGCATACCTTTAACTCAAGAAGAGCAGCAGCGACAAGCCAGATAATTGCAGCCTGGTGGATGGTCAGGATACGGAAGTTGCTGGAAAAAAATAAAGATTAATTTACACTTGGATAAGAAGAGGATTAATAAAAATAATTAAGTATGGCTTTGTTAGGGGAAACCCCATAGGACCACGTTTTCTAAGAACTTATAATGTAACTCACTTCATAGCTCATTAACAGCAACACAGTTCATGTAATTTACATGGACTTCAGCATGGTCCTTTGCAAGCTCTCACATGGAAGACTGGACCAAAAGGTTAGAACCCATGGGATGCAAGGCAGTTGCAGTTTGACAAATTAGATCCTAAACTGGTTTGGTAATGGGGGAGAGAGTGAAGGTAGTAGGTTGTTTTTCTGATTGGAATCCTGGGTAGTGCACTCCATTGATCAGAGTACTAAAGTATTCAGCGTTGGAAAACTTGCTGTTCAACCTAATAATGGTCTGGATGTGAATGTTGAGATTTGATGTCTACATTTGCCGACACCACAACAATTGATGGTGTTGATAGTGAGAGAGAAGGTCTTGGGCTATGGGCTATGAGATGGTAACATGGGCAGAGCAATGGCAAATGGAATTTAATTCTGATAGTTGTGAGGTGATATTATTGGTGATTGGTGTATTATTGACACATATACTGATATACGGTGAAAAACTTTTGACTGACATGATATCCATACAGATAACTGTACATTGAGGTGGTGCCAAGGAAAAACCAGTAGCAGAATGTGGAAATATAACAATAACAGAGACAGCAGGTAGACAAATAAACTGCCAGGACCAGGAGATGGGAAGTCTTATAAGGTAAGGGCAAACGGTGAATGGTATCTGAGGATTCTTTCACCTAAAGGGCTGTTTGATTCTGGAACACACCGCACACATTTAACAAGCAAGCATGGAAGACAAAATGCTGGTAAGTATGATTTGTACAGAGGGATACTTGATGGTCGGCATGAACAGAAAGACCAAAGGGTCTACATTTGTGATGTATGTCACTGTACATCGTTACGCAAATATAATTGGTGCAGTGTCTAGCAGGCCGATATGCATGAAGGTACTTTTTGTTTCAAAGTATTCATGCTTAAACTAACGTTATTTACATTCTTCTTTCTGTTGCTAATTGCGCGCAGTGCAAATCATAAAAGTAAACAAATTCCAGATCCCGATACGGACTACAACCCACTGGCGACTTCATATCTCCTAAGTTTCGATGCATTCTTCTGCTGACAACGGAGATTCACCTTACTGGCAAGGTCATAAGGACACGTGTTTCTAGTTCACTGAAGGGTCGCCCAATGATATCGGCAATATACACCGAGTGGACATACAACGCCACAGTACCGAAACTAGCCTCGACTAGAGACAATAAAAATTAAAAACATACCCGAAAAAATGCCTCTCTCTTACTGATCTGATTTTATAAGTGGTGATGTGATTTACTTTAGATATAGTTAATAATGGTATTACAACCTATCACTGTGCTACGTAATTGCTTTTCACATCAGAAATCCTCAGCTTGTTACGTGGGTGACTTGTTCATTGAGTATCTAGAATTTTCCATTATATGTTACATTTCCCTGCAATCTTTTTTTACATGATGCTCTCATTAAATTCTCGATATTTTCAATAACATCTGTCAGGTTTGGGAATTGAAATGATTTATTATTTTCATGCAACACAAATGGATTCCCATGGTGCTGTATCAACAGAACCGAATGTTCTTGTCAAATATTGCAATAATTTCTCAATTACGCTCCTAGAGATTTCATACTCGCTGCACGGAGTCTAAAATGGCACTTTTATGCTATACGGAGAGTTGGTTTCCTTGTGAAAGCCAAAGATCTCTCGACACTACTTGAAGAAGAGCAGTGAGTTGTAAATGGTATTGTGGCCGATAGTTACCCTCGGCGAATTCCTGTAAAACTAAACAAATAATCTTACTTTCTCGCATTTGTACTGTGCGTCATTTGCTTTTTGCTTCCTGCTGACATCAATGTGAAGACGTCAGCGCGATGAATTGTAAAGCTCTTCGTTACAGCTAGAGGTCATGAAATGTATGTCACTTCTTTAATCCAAAACAATTTCTGACTAAATTTACGGAAGCTATTTAAGTATTCATTTCTGTTTGTCCCCTATAAAGTTGATTGATATTTTGGAAGTTTTGAACAGAGTAACGTCATTTTTAATTGTTAAAAACCACAAGATGGGTGATGCAATTTAACCACCTGTTAAAGGAAGCGGAGCAATTGCCCAACCCAGTCTCTGCAAGGATTTAAATGGTAATTGTTCAAAAAGAGGAAAAAATGTTTTATTATAAATCCCTCAAATTAGTCTAATTTTAATTTGTGTGAAAGTTATTCCAAAACCTATTCAAATCTGCAAAATTTCTATATGATATTTTGCTTGTTTATCTGTAAATTCGGTGCTAATCCGGAAGCTGCGATTAAAATGACTTGGATCCTGTTGTAAGATGTGTCTTACTTTAGAAAATAATTACGTAGCTGAACATTGGGCAGCTATTTTAGACTATGTATTCATTTTTGTATGTCCCCTCAGTATTTTTGACGTTTCGTACAGTATGTTACGTCATCAGTGCAAGAGCAAAATTTTACATTTTGTTTCAATAGCCCAGTGGTTATCGAAAATGCACGTGGTTTACAGTGATAAAACGATGCATTTTATGCATTGCGAGGAAAGTGCTTTAAATATTATTACCTCTGATCTGTTTTATAGACCAACTATCCAATAACCCAACAGTCATCGCAACCAGGAAAGGAATATGAATCATCAGTTGTAAGGAATAATCCGTTCCGTTTCGTCGTTGAAGATACCGATATTGATGTTTCAAGATAAAATAAAGATAGAAAAATCTTGATCAATATCCAATATTAAACAACTAAATATCCAAAATATCAAATACCGTATTAGCAAAACCTGTATTGTGCTTTGCAATGATGTGTCTCTCTCGTATTACTGCTTTAAGTGACATAACCCGTTTATTAAGATTTATCGTAGGAAAAGAATATGCCGATACCAATTGAAATCAGATTTCTAGGAGAGAGCACATATGAAAATATAATATTCATTATTCATCTTCACTGACAGCAAAGGCTTATATAGCATTAAACAAGGATAAACACGAGAAATTCTGCAGATGCAACACACCGAAAATGCTGTCGGAACTCAGAAAGTCAGGCAGCATAGATGGGATTGAATAAACATTCGACGTTTCTGTCTAGAAAGGAAGGGGGAAGACGGCAGAATAAAAAGGTGAGGGAGGGGAAGGAGGAAAGCACCGAAAGTGATAGGTGAAGCCAGGTGGGTAGGAAAGGTTAAAGGGCTAGAGACGAAAGAATCTGATAGGAGAAGAGAGAGGACATTTGGAGAAAGGGAAGGAGGAGGGGACCCAGGGGAAGGTGATAGGCAGGTGAGAAGATGTAAAAGGTCAGAGTGGGAAATAGAAGAAGAGGGGAGGGGAGTGATTTCTTTTATGTACCGGAAGGGTAAATCGATATTCGTGTCATCAGGTTGGTGGCTACCCAGACGGAATGTACGAGTAAAGTGTTGCTCCTCCAGCTTGAGGGTGGCCTGTTCGTGGCTCAAAAGGAGGCCACGGAACGGATGAAACGGGAAATATCAAACATATCAGTGAAACAGTTACTGAACTGCACTAAGGCACTGATTGAATAATAAATGTTAGATAACATCAAGAATGCCTTCACATTTTAAAAGTCCTTTCTAATCGCAACAAAATGAAAGCTGATGCTTTTAGAGCATCTGGTGAAAATTGTAGAACTTTGTAGGGGTACAATAGGGTCAGTGCTGATTTCATCTGCGCAATTGTAACACGCCTTTGGTCGTTGGGCGGCTAGATGACCATATATGAGGTAAGTTGCAAGCAATTTTTTGGAGATCCTGCGTTTTTTTTAGCTTCTCGTTTATTGGTGCGTATTAATGTTAAAATGTTAGCGATCCCTGATGCTTGGATGGGAAAGCAGACCAGTAGAAAAAGACGGCCATCTTGTACGTTGGTTGTATCGCCGTGTCGACCTGCTGCCTCGAAGCTTGACGGTAAGGGGTAGATGGATCGTGCTTGCTGTGACCCCAGTTCACGACCCCTTGCCGCCATCCGGTGCGTACGGTGAGGTCTCCATCATCCAGCGACGATCATAAGGCTATCCCACGAAGAATAACCAGGCGTCTCTACTTTCCACGGGTTGATACTGACCAGGCCACGCCGATTCCCGTGCTCGGCATTTGCAGGGTTTATCTTATTTTAGAGGGGTAGTTGGTGAATCAGCTGGGCCCAAGCCCCCCGGGCTAGGGAGGGGAAATCGGTTAGGATTACTGCTATTGATCAGTAATGAAGAACTCCTCCCCTTTTCTTTACTGAAATATACTTGTGTAGTAAAGAGCTGTGGCTTTTTTCATAAATGTAGTTTTATGTTTAGAGAATAAAATGGGACAGCACAGCGCAGCATCGGGCCGCGCGGCACGACTTCCGGCGGTGACTGTGTGGGGTTTGCACCTTCTCTTTGTGGCCGCGTGGATTTTTTCCCCCTGGGTGCTCTGATTTCCTCCCGCCCAAACGCGCTGGTAATAAAATAATTGTTCAGTATAATTTGCCTCTAATAGTTTTTTTTTGGCAGGGGGGCGAAAAAGTTGCTGAGAATATGGGGGAATAAAACGGGATTTGCGGCTGTATGATTTCTGCAATGGCGAATTTGCGAAATGACCCCACCCTCTAAAGTGCTTTAACAACGCGTACGTTTTCGGAGCAACTTTTTTGGCTCATATTAACGGTTGTCCAGTTGCTTTGAAAGGAAAGAGTAATTCTATACTAGACTGTCTCCTTGACGGCGTCGGTGCCAAGAATCTGCTGTGGACCATGATGCCGCTCCACGCGGAAATACCGCCACCCGAGCGAAGAAAAGGGAAATGGAAAAGTAGACGGCGTGCACTTCCTCAGCGGTGAGGAGTGGGTTTGCTCATGAAGAGCTTGCGCGTCTCACCAGCAAGAGAGTGTGATCATGGATGTAAATGTTCTACATGCATAGAATTTCAGGCACAACAAGAACAAACACCTTTGATCTTTACTGTCGGTTTTAATGTTCTCCTCGAAAATTCACACAATACTGTTCAAGTATATTTAAAATAATATTAGTCTCAATTTCGTAAATTACACTAACAACGTTTTTCGAAAAAAAATCTACATATAGTATTCAAAATTGGAATCGGTTATCACAACGACTCAAGTAGTGTTTTATAACCTATTTTACACTTACCACGGCATACAACGACATATTTTGCAACATTATAACCACAACATGTGTGTAGGAGAAACTAACAATACGAAACAGATACAGTATCCAATATTAATCAGGTAAGGCTGCATCTTTAACAGTTCCGCTGGAGAATGGGCTAATTCTTGTTTCCCTTCTCTCCTGAATGACCTGTTGAATATTTAAAGCATTTTTTAAATTATAAATTTCGTCTGGGAACTACATCATATGCCTGAAAATCTGACTGCATCTTTGTTTAGATTGAAAACAAATGATGGAAGAATTCAACTGCCAAACAGAAGACCCTTGATCAGAACCGAGAAAGAAAAAAAACAAGTTATTTAAAGGGCAGAAAAGGTGTGGTAGGAGGCGATGGGATTGTCAGCAGTAGGATTTATACCTATTTTTGCTTCATCAACACATCAATGCGTTTGGACAAAGCCACATCGGGTGCCCCCGGAAAAGAATGAAAATTGGTCCGAATCTTGGACGAAAAAGCATAAAATAAAGCGGAATTTGCCTTGTTCCTGGTGGAACCCTTTCAGTTTGTCGCGCCATTTTGCTTAGCAACGGCCTTAGAAGTGATACACCACGTGATAGCTGCTAAAAACTCCTCTGCTTTTTGCTTCAAAGGAGGGGAAGTACCTTCTATGTTCGCCCAATCGAACACAGACATCTGTAAGGTATGCCGGAAACCTGCCATTTCCTCCTGATAAGAAACTAGTAACTAGGTCTAGTTGAACTTGCCCTGCAGTGGTCCCTGGAAATAAGAATTCCATGAAGTGGACCAAATATCGAAATTTTATGGGAATGGCATCCTGAAGAGAGGATGGTTTTCATACGACCATTTGCACACGCAATGTTGAAGTCCTAGCAGGAACTTCGTACAGTGGCGAGAGTCTTTTCTGAATCGATCATCAGATAGATAATACAGAAAGAGAATATAGTGACTACCAGAGACATCCGCGAGTGGATAACTTTCCTTCTCTTCCGGTGATAACTCCAGCTCTGCCTCCAGGTGATGTTAAATAACCACACGAGCAGGGTATTCATGCATTAATGCAAACAATGTACTTAGTAGACAAGCGGTAATTCCCACTAACATTCTGGTACTTGCATGTCCTCATATCTGCACTGAGCTGCCATGATAAGCGAACATACTGACGCGAGTAGTTTCAGGAGTTGGGGATAGATTTGCTCCTTCCCCACCCTCACCCTCGAGACAGTTCTGGCCGCTGAACATATCCAGCTGCGTGTCTCCCTCGGAGAAGGAAGGAACGTGATTCCCAGAAACATGAAAAATGTCTCACAGGGTCACTGTGCAAGTGAAAACATTTCTTGTCGATGAAATGGTTGTTCACAAGAGCCCATAGGAGTGAAAAGGTTAGAAATACGAAAATGGATCATTTTTCAGTACCCAGATTGCTGCCTGATCCTTGCGGCATTCAAAACCGTGAGATCATTTCCTCGAAAGTGCGGTGACTGAGTAACCCATCTAATACACGAGTGAATAGCAAAATATGAAACATAATGGAGTCCAACAAACACAAGAGAATCTGCAGATGCTGGAAATCCACGCAACGCACTCAAAATGCTGAAGGAACTCAGCAGGGCGAGGCATGGAAACTAGTAGACAGCTGACGTTTCAGGATCGATGAAGAATCTCGGCCCAAAACGTCGACTGTTTACTGTTTTACACAGATGCTGCATGGCCTGCTGACTTCTGCAGCATTTTGTGTGTGTGCTGCCATGATGGACACCTGCTGCCGTCACTTGGAAAGAGCGTACTGAAAAAGGAAGTTGGAAGTCGACTCCTCCCTGGTGAGCGCAGTCCAAGTCTGAGCGTGGAGCTGAAGGGCTGGTGGTGAGTGGTGAAAAGCTTGGAAAACTGGGGATGCACATACATTGTTCATCGAAGAGGTGAAGCAATGACTGTGATGACTCTTCATGAAAAGGCTGACAAACAGGTCCTTGCGTCACGTCAGGTTCCTGGCCACGGTGAATGACTAATCATAACTATAATAATCCCCCCCCCCCAGCACTGAAGTGCTGCGAACAAGTTCACCTCAGAGACAGACACTAAATGGGTATCTCAGCAACTTAAATGTGTAGAAAACACTTTTCTTCTAGTTAGGGCATGCTTTTGATATAAGGCGCCTGAGTCAGTTCTCAAATTATATCATCGGGTCTCCTATGGTCGGCAGAGTATTAATTAAAATATCGAGAAAGGCAACACACACTGTCGCGCACACAAAATAATGGAGGAACTCAACAAGCCGGGCAGCATCAATGAAAATGAATACATAGTCGGCGTTTTGGGCCGAGACCCTTCTCCAGGAATGAGGAGAAAGGGGGAAGAACAAAAACCGATCCTGGCTTGATTGCCGCTCTTCCACGCTGACGTCAGCATGAAGATTTTCAGCTCCCATATATATTGAGTAGATAAAAAAAAAAGAGTATTTACCCGGAAAACGGTTCACTGGGTGTATGTGCTACTAGGAGAATGTCAAGCGTGAGAAATATAGATTACGCATGGAACTCTTCAATTAATTCCACGTATTTAATTTTGCATTAAAAGCGAGCGTAAGGATATTTCAGGGTTAAAGTTTAATGGAAAACGTGTGGTGGTGAGGTAGTAGGAAACAAATGCCTCACTAAAAATGAAACACTGGAGGTGTAGCTCAGTGGCCCCAAGTCATGATCCTTGGCATGACCATAACTTTAATAAACTGGATACTGTCCATACATATTAATCTTCCTTAAGAACAAATACCATTATATATATTTAAAGCTAACTAAATTCTAGCCAAAATTCTGAATAGTTTTAATTGTAAACTATTTTTCGACCCTCTCCAGTCCATCCCCCTATTCCCAGTCCGCCGTTTTCACCCCACTTCCCATTCTTCCATTCGCAACCTCTTCTTTTCACCCGAATTCCCATTCACAATCCTTAGTCCACTCGTACCACTCCCCCCCTCAGTCCGTCATCACCATCCCACACTCTATTCACCATCGTCAGTCCTCCCTCACATGCCTTCTTCACACGTACAATCCTCCCAGTCCACCACTCTCTTAGTCAATCCCTCTTCATTCCAGACGGTGGAAGGCAGCGAGGATGGGCATGGGGAATGAGACCAACACGAAAATAGGTGATACTGGAAAAAAAGGGTTGCTCAACTTTCCAAATCGACAGCCCATGCAAACAAAAGCGAGCTCACATTTTATTAAGTTTACGACATACTTTGAACCCTTTAGCCCATTTTCTGCTGGTTGGGGAATTAAACTAATATTCTAAGAAAAGGAAAAACGAAATGGTAAACTGACAAGTTCGCGAATGAAATATACCATCCTCTCCCGCAGTAAAACCCCGCCGAAGGACCACATTTTAATGTGAAGAGAGTCAGTGGTCAACCCGTCAGTAGTTGCCGGACGGAAATTTGTAGTTCCAGTCTTTAGTTCGTGGCTGTGTGCTCAGAAATCTAATACATTAATGTTTAAGTGCATAAATTAAGTACTGTGTTTTGCTATGGTGTATTTGAGGCTGCTAGAGTTCAAACGCATTTAAATCTTCGTGAATTACTGACAGAAACATTTTCACATTTGGATAAACACAGATAACGATTTTTCCTTGCCTAGGAATGATTGGCAGTAGACCCTCTGATGCCAGCAGTGAATGGCATTTACATTTATGGAGAAATAGAAGTTCGGCATAGATTTGACCGGCTTAACATGACAGTCCTCGGGCAACGGTCCTCGCAGGCGGCGATGTCCTGTTATTCTTTTATGGACTTGCAGTTTGTTTTATCATTCAAGCGGCGAAATCGAACCTTCAACCCATCGACGGGGTGTACAACCGGCACAGTCTGCATGTTGGGATAGGCGGCACTGGCCAGTTCCCATTGCGCACTGCTGATCAGTTCAATTGCCAGCGTTTTAAGGATAACTTGAGCCAGCTCTTTCCCTATGCAACTACGAACGCCCCCTCCGAAGGGCAAGTAATTGAATCTACCCACTTTGCTCTCATCCCGTTCGGGTCCAAACCGATCAGGGTCGAATCTGTCTGGATTCAGGTAGACGGCGGCTGTCTCTTGTGTGTCGCGAATGCTGTATATGATATTCCAGCCTTTGGGTATCTGACATCCCTGTGAATGAGACAGAGCAAGTAACTGCAAGCGGAGCTTGTAATGTTAATCAAATAATAACAAATACCTCATTCATTCAGAAATAGCAAACTGCTTTAGAATTGCTTTTGAATTGACTGCCAATAGGCTTCCTGAAGGCTTTCGCTCCTCCACTTCCCGCAACTGCCACTCAGTCAAGTTGCCGGAGGCAGATTGCCCACTCTCATGCAGTTCCGCATAGTTGTGATGTACGTTTCTCGCAAAGCCTCACTGGCTCCCCACAAATGGGATTAATATTCTGTCCCGTCTCCCTCCAGTGACCTGCTGAGTATGAGCGCCACACATAACTCCTTCTTCTCCCACTGTGCCTTTTGTTACTTGTTCCTTACCAAAGTCTGCACCTTTCTTCACATCTCCACCGTTTCATTAGAAGTCCTGACAAGGTTCGGCCGAAGCCACTGAACACCTTTCTCTGGCTACACCGTACAGACAGACCCAGTCAAGGATTTAAATTTCAGCAGTTCCCGTCGCGGAAGAAAGGCTACAAAGTGTTCTGTGAGACGGGACGCTGGGAGAGAAAAGGCTTTGAGAAGCATGGCCGGGGACAGGAGTGAAACACGGGTTGGTAGGATAGGCGTGTGATGATCAGTGGTTGGCGGGAGGGGTGGAATGGGACCACGGAGGAACCTTGATCTCAGTCTTTTGGGGAAGAGGGAAACCAATGGAGCAAATCTAAAAACAAAGGGATTAGGGCAGCGCCGAACTGTGTGAAATCGAGCACTGCCGCTGGCTTCGCGAATGTGTTGTAGCTTGCAGAATGTGGAAAAGCGGAAATCTTCAAGAAAAGTATTAGCGTAGAGGTTAAGCTTCAGGCGATTGATTACAGCTGCAGCACGACAAGAGCGGAGACCGACAATGGTTCAGAAGGGAACGAAACTGGCTAACTGGCTTTGCTAAATGATCAGCTGTGGAAACAATCATTAGCTTTTAATCCAATGTTAGACTAAGGGCAATCCCATTTCCTTGTCGATGATTGTTCTTTAACAACGCGTTTCTCTTTACACCCTACACTTTTGTTTGGGAACAGCGTCACGGGGTATCTTCGGATGGTATTTAACGTGACAACTTCGAGTGATTCTGCAGAGATTATTGACAAGAAATTTGACTATATACTGTAGATAGTCAAACTCAGCTTTCAGTCATCTTCCCGCAGAAAGAATCCGTGTGATTTGGACATTAGAAAAGTGATGCGCAGATTTAGGAAGCTGAGATACATTTCGGAGAATTTCCACCATGACACCGACTGAAGGAAAAAATATGACTTTGTTTCAAAGGTTTCAATGAGTTTAGAAGCTTCACGACAGTTTTCTACAGGATGAATTCGAGACAGTTTCCTTGAACATTATTGTAACCAAACGAGAAACAAACCCCTTCAAGCTTTAAATTGTGTATTAACGTAGGGATAATCTGTACTCCTAAAATAAAAGATAGTCTAAGGGAAAATGGTCACAAAATGAAGCAATGTTCTAAATTTAAAAAAAAACAATCTGAAGATGCTGAAAATATAAAAGGAAAAGCAGAAATGCTTGAAACATTCAGCAGGTCAGGCAATGTCTGTGGGAAGACAAAATTATTTAATATTTCAGGTGGACGACCCTTGGTGAGATGGAAATTTGTACGTAGCTGGTCGTTGGGTTTAATTTAAAACAGAAATGAGGGATGGAATGGCCAGTGTAAATTGTTTTATCGGATTAGGTACAGATAAGCGTGTAGAATTTCAAAATTAAATAAATACCTTAAACGTATATTTAAAATTATTTAGTTATTTGAATGATTGCACACAACTAAATATTTACTATTGTAAAATCAAGCGCCAAGAAATAACCTTGGGATTCATGAATACAGGCAACAGGCAGGCAGATGTGATTCATCCCAAACTTTGACCACTACTGCTAAGCGATTGCGGCCGTGTTCTTGCGGCGGCAGCGTGCAATGCGCGGGTGTTGTGCGGAGGGTTTTGGAAGGCACGGGAAGTTGCGGTGTGCCCGGCCACTGCACAATGGCACCAGGAAGTTGCTAGGGGTTCATTCATCAACCAGGTCGACGCATACTTTCATACGAGCAACCTGCACTGGGCATAGTAGGTGTGTAGTTTAAACAACCCTGGGATTTTAATTGTCACTAGTGTTAACAGAAGGTTGTTAACAAACCCTTCAAATTCTCTTGGAGGCACAAGAGACTGCAAATACCGGAATCTGGTGCAATAAAAAAAATGTTAGAGGAGTTCAGCAGCACCTGCGGAGGGAAATCTAGAGCTGACGAGATGAGATCCTTCATCTGAACTAACTCACTGACGTCATTCAGGGGAAAACCTGCCATCTTCACTTTCTGTTTGCAACTCCAGACTCAGGTAGACTTTTCAGATTAGGGTCAAGGAGGAATAGATAATAGACATTGGCCCTGCCAGCCGAGTAGATGTCAGAACAAGGCGGTTCAAAACTTGGTGCAGCCTTCTTGATGAATGGCATCGCTGCTGTTGCCTCAGAGGAGTCGAGGCACTTTGTCAGGACACAGCTCGGAAAACAGGAGACGGCACTCTATTGAGCTGATGTCCAATTAAAGAGCCCTTGCAAAATGGGGCACCTTCAATGGCCCATGTGGCCTTTACCTTCAACCGAACACGACTAACACATTCACTAACACAATATTTAGGGGGTAATTTACTCTCTGATCCGCAAATGCAAGGCAAAATCGACCTATAAGCATCGAATCCTGCCAAATTGTTAAAAGTGGGATAAACAACTCAATTTCATGTCGGCAGGCTAACTAGTGGGGTGTCACTGGTACTTGCCTGGTTTCTTCAGCTGTCAACATTTAGACTAACAACCACGATGCAAAGATACATTGCAATTGAGCTTCAAACATTCTGCTGCAGGAACTTTGCGTCGACAATTCCGCTCTCTTACAGATCCTTCTCGACCTGCTGAATACCTGCTTGAGACGGTTGGTTGCTCCGGATTCCAGAATCTGCGGTCTCTTCTGTCTCTTTGTTTCTAAGCTTACCAGTGATAGAGAATTAGAAACATAATCCACGAGGAATACTAAACGAATCTGCGAAGTTAAGCAATTAGGCAAGGTGGTAGCAGATGGCGTATCTTTAACTTGTGCACTGGAAGTGGATGTCAGACAATACCTTTCCTTCCTTGTCCACCCCTAATATACATTAAGATTTTTTTTAAGGGAGAACTTGGGAGAAGCAGAAGAACCTTGGTGCACTGATTCAACAGATACAGAAAACAAACATGCAACAACTGCAACACACATAAAAGTTGCTGGTGAACGCAGCAGGCCAGGCAGCATCTCACCTCTTCCTAGAGATGCTGCCTGGCCTGCTGCGTTCACCAGCAACTTTTATGTGTGTTGCTTGAATTTCCAGCATCTGCAGAATTCCTGTTGTATGCAACTACTGCAAGCAATTAGGAAGCTAAATGTCAATTTATCCTTTATTGCGAAGGGAAATCGTGGACTTGGTGTTCTGCTGGTGACTCTTAAAACTACGATGAACAGTCAGGATAAAAAGGTCAAATCAATTGCAAATAAGATGCAGGAAACTTCTGGGAAGGAGTTTGAGAGTTTTTGATACAATTGAAAAAGAGATCAGGGAATTAGTGAAGAAAGTGGAAATTACCAGGGCTTCATTGAATAGTGGAGAAGGCTTAAAGGGCCTTCTATTTGAGATTTTCTCAACCACAGTCCATATTTCCATCTAAGAGAAAGATTTAGAATATAGAACATAGAAATACACACCACATTACAGGCCCTTCAGCCCACAAGGTTGTGCCAACCATATAACCTACACTAGAAATTACCTAGAATTTCCCAACTGCATAACCCTCTATTTTTCTAATCTCCATGTACCTATTTAAGAGTTTCTTAAAAGACCCTATTGTATCCACCTTCACTGGCAGGGCATTTCATGCACTCACCACTGTGTGTGAAAAACTTACCTCTGACATCCTCCCTATACCTACTTCCAAGCACCTTAAAACAATTCCCCCTCGTGTTAGCCATTTCAGCCCTGGGAAAAAGCCTTTGGCTATCCACACAATCAATGCCTCTCATCATTTTATACACCTCTATCAAGACACTTCTCATCTTCAGTCACTCCAAGGAGAAAAGGCCAAGTTCACTCAACCTATTCTCATAAGGCATGCTCTCCAATCCATGCAGCATCCTTGTAAATCTCCTCTGCACTGTGTCTATGGTATCCACATCCTTTCTGTAGTGAGGTGACCAGAGCGGAACACAGTACTCCAAGTGGGGTCTAACTAAGGTCTTATACAACTGTAATATTAACTCACGGCTCTTGATAAAGGCCAACACACCATACACCTTCTTAACAACACCGTCAATCTGCACAGAAGCTTTGAGTGTCCCATGGATATGAACCCCAAGATCACTCTGATCCTCCATTCTGCCAAGAGTCTTACCATTAATATCACAGTATATCTGTCTTCACATTTGACCTACCAAACTGAACCACTTCACACTTACCTGGGTTGAACTCCATCTGCCATTTTTTTTTTACTCAGATGGCTATAAATCTTTGGAATTCACTACCCAGGAAAGCTGTGAATGCCAAGTCATTAAGCATACCTACAATTGAAATCAACTAGGAATGAAGGGATATGGAATATAGTCATTCAGTGAGGCAGAAAGGTAGATTGACCACACAAGATCTTATTGAATAGTGGTACAGCATCTACAGTTATATTATGAGTGCAATCTCCTGAGCCAATGGTTAGCTTTGACTAGCTGCACATCTTCTCACATATTTGTATCCTACCTACTTGAAGCTGTACAGAGATATGGAGAAATTTCTTTAGCCAGAGAGTGATGAATTTGTGGAATTTGTTACCACAGGCAGCTGTGGAGGCCAGATCATTGGGCGTATTTAAGACTGAGATTGATGGGTTCTTGATTGGCCATGGCATCAAAGGTTATGGCGAGAATGCCGAGCAGTGGGACTGAGGAGAGGAAAAAAGGATCAGCCATGATTGAACGGTAGAGCAGACTTGATGGGCCAAATGGCCTAATTCTGTTCCTATGTCTTATGGTATACAGACCAAGCTGGGATACAGGTCCACAGGGCCAAGGATCAGTGATTCACTGCACCAGGTGTCATCTGAAAAGTTACTATATTGGATGGGTGAGGTTTTGTCAGAACTCAGTACTTAACAGAAATTTATGCTTTTATTTAATTTATTTTTTGACAATCACTTTTTAAAAATTTTGTTTCAAGGTGTTGGGCATAGGCCAAAGTCAACAGTCCACTGGAGGCTTTTGTTGTCCTATACCGGATGCTCTACAATGAATCTCTGCTATTTTATGTGGAGGTTCATTAGAGAATATTTTACCAAGTTCTAAACTCCTTAACATGTGGACTGTTTTGGAATCAAGAGCTATTGTGATTGTCAGCACTCCCATAGGCACTGTCCTGCACTGCCTGTAGTCTCATTAGAAGAGGTTGGGCCAGGTGTTCAGTTTCTATAAGTAGGGGAATTTGTGCTTTTCTCTAACTAGTGAGACTGACCTCCTATGAATGCATGTACTTGGGAATGCAATTCTGATTGTATCTGCACCTCTAAGTCTCCATGTGGACTAAAATATTGGGAAATATTTCACTGTATTTGAAGGTCTGTCTAAACCAGTTATTATTTTTGTGGTGTCCCTCCCACCCTCGCTTTGCAGGCCAACGCCTGAAAAGAATTGACTGCGATATTTATCATAGTAAAGTTTTTCTTTGCATTTAAACTCTGGGGCACACTCCAGTGCCATGTATCTATATAAGGTATCTCATGCTTTAACTGTTCATTATCGCTACAGTATTCGTTTGAGCTCCATCTAGCTCCGTAAACTTAGCAGGACTTCCTTAGCATTTCACTCTCCCAGTCCTATGGAATCTGCGTCCATTTTCTGAAGGTGGGCGATGACGTCACAGAATAGCCAATGCAGTTTTAAATCACCGAGATTAAAATTACCTGGCTATTAGCAATGGAACTATGCTGAACTGTATGATATCAAATCCATAACCAGACTGGTGTAGTGAGTTTACAAACAAGAATGCTGGCAAAGGGGGAGTCACCGTTAAAGTAATATACTGTTAATATAAAGTAATGGACAGTTATAAAGCCGGGAATTGTTATGCATATCTAGAAGGTTGACGGATGCAGTTTTAATAACTTTTGAAAGGGTATTAGATAAATAAGAAAAAAAGGAATTGCAAGGCTGCGGGCAAAGGAACCAAATTAGATGTTTTTTTGGCAAAGTGGGCACTGATACGGTGGGTGAATGGCTACTTCCATGCAGCATCTATGAGCGAGTGGCTCCTTCCACGGTCGGAAGTTTACTTACATTCAGCTCAAAGGTCTGCAGCGCCGTCCTGTAACCCCCAGACACTGGGGGAAGCAACCTCAGCACCTCCTTCACCACACAGTCGAGATAGCGCAGACGTCCCAAGACCTCCAAACTCAGAGAGCGCCGACAGTCGCAATCGCCACACAACCATTCCATTTCACTTTCCGCCGCTCTGCCCTCGGCCAACTCGGCTTCCCGACTCACGTTGTGCCGAAAGGGAGAGGGATGGAGATGCTCTTTATCCGGCATGGTACGATCTTGGTCGGCGCGGATTTGCTGATAGTCTTTATTCACGGTAGTGACGGACTGCGGGCAGCCGCCGTCCCAGATTAAATTCTCCCGGACGACGAGCCGCTGGCACCACGGCACGGACTCGTTCGCCCTGTTGTCAGGTTCGGGATCAGCCTGATTGTTTCTGTGGCGACGGGTTCCCTCCCGGGTGGCAGAGGGAGACTTGCATTGGCAGCTGGGGATGAGACCCTGTTGCTCCAGTTCCCGCCTCGCTTTCTGCAGCACGTGCGAGTGCTGGAGCAGCAGCAACACCAGGGATGTGCAGGCGCTGGCCGTAGTGGAGAAAGCGGCGAAGATCAGCTCCACTGCAGATTCCTGGCGGGAGAACACAAAGTGTTGAGGTAAGTCACTGACAGGTGGAAGGAGCAAACTGCCATAATCCCACCGCAGACACGCGAGCAGACCCGGGAACGATTAAGCCGTTTGAAATTCATCCCTCTTTGGACGATTGCCAGAACCTAGGTAAACCAGACACGAGACTCAGTAGGTTAATTTTTAAACAAGTGCGTACACGTGTAAAATATGGAAATATCATCTTAAATGATTCTAGTCATTAGGCATTCCTCGGGAAAGTGTATGGGGTCAGTCAGCACACAGGGCTCGCCGTGGCTTTGCCAACCATTATCTCCACCAATCCGGGTCTTCAGAATTTGGTTTGTGATTTACTCTGCCTTGGCCATTCTATTGCCCACCTATATAATTAACTGCTACAAGCAGTTCGGACTCCATTGAATGACCCGTTAATTCTGGATAAGAGACGCTAAAGGGAATTCGTTCTCCCCTGAGCAGAGAATTCGCACTAGGGCGGAAGAAAGGGCGAATCCTCTAAGTAAGTGGTGGTTGTTCAGATTTACACTTGACTCGCTGATATACATGAAATTGCGAGGATTTGAACAGCACTGTACACCTCCCAGACTCTCACCTGTCGCGAAACTGATCTGTCGCTTTGAGTAGTAAAATTCATAACGGACGCTGAACCCTTCATTGTAACGACTTCATCTCAGGAGTCCACTGATGCTAAATCTCTGCTTTGTACCCAGTTCGCACCGTCCTGCTTTGAAAAGCAGGGAAGGTCTTCTGCTTTGGTCAACCCACATCACCATGACAGAGAACCTGTTCATTGCCCCATTACTGTTGGGGGGAGCCTGCTGTGCTCCAACTGGCTGCCATGTTTCCTAATTTGTACTGCACCTCAAAAAATCAGATTAGCTTTAGGGTGAATTTGATACAGTGGAATATCCATGTTCAAAAGTGCACAGGATTATCAAACACTCCCTCACCTCCCATTGCTCTAATTCCTAAGACCATAAGATATAGGAGCAGAAGTAGGTCGTTCGGCCCATCAAGTCTAATCCACCATTCAATCATCCAATTCTTCCAGTCATCCCCACTCCCCTGCCTTCACACCATTCCCTTTGATGCCCAGGCTAATCAAGAACCTATCTATCTCTGCCTTAAATACACCCAATGACCTGGCCACCACAGCTGCTTGTGGAAACAAATTCCACAGATTTACCACCCTCTGACTAAAGTAATTTCTCCACATCGCTGTTCTAAATGGACGTCCTTCAATCCTGAAGTCGTGCCTTCTTGTCCTAGAATCCCCTACTATGGGAAATAACTTTGCCATTTCTAATCTGTTCAGGCCTTTTAACATTTGGAATGTTTCTATGAGATCTCCCCTCATTCTCCTGAAATCCAGGGGATACAGCCCAAGAACTGCCAGATGTTCCTCATACGGTAACCCTTTCATTCCTGGAATCATTCTTGTGAATCTTCTCTGAACCCTCTCCAATGTCAGTATATCCTTTCCAAACTAAGGAGCCCAAAACTGCACACAGTACTCCAAGTGTGGATAACGAGTGCCTTATCGAGCCTCAACATCAGATCCCAGCTGTTATATTCTATACCTCCAGAAATGAATGCCAACATTGCATTCACCTTCTTCACAACTGATTCAACCTGGAAGTTACCCTTTAGGGTATCTTGCACAAGGACTCCCAAGTCCCTTTGCATCTCTGCATTTTAAATTCTCTCCCCATCTAAATTATAGTCTGCCCATTTATTTCTCCCCCAAAGTGCATGACCATACAGATTCCAACATTGTATTTAATTTGCCACTTCTTTGCTCATTACCCTAAACTATCTAAGTCTCTCTGCAGGCTCTCTGTTTCCTCAACACTACCCGTTCCTTCACCTATCTTTGTATCATCGGCAAATTTAGCCACAAATCCATTAATACCATCGTCCAAATCATTGGAAAAAGCAGCGGTCCCAACACTAACCCCTGTAGAACTCCACTGGTAACTGGCAGCCAGCCAAAATAGGATCCCTTTATTCCCACTCTCTGTTTTCTGCTGACAAGCCAATGACCACCTACGCTAGTAACTTCCCTGTAAGTCCATGGGCTCTTATCTTCCTAAGCAGCCTCATGTGCAACACTTTGTCAAAGGCCTTCTGAAAATCCAAGTACATCTACTGCATCTCCTTTGTCTACCCTGCTTGTAATTTCCTTGAAGAACTAATGTGTAATATAATTGATTCAACTGACAAAGTGGCCTTTCTAACTTTTCTTTATCATTTCTGTTTTATTTGACACTATTACACTAAATACCCTTCTAAATTTCTACATTTCTTTCCTCTGTATCCATTTCAAGAATCCCTCAAACTCATTCTTCCCCATAATTTCAAAGGAATTAAAGGGTAAAATTCCCTTCCTTCTTGCAAAAAATTCCAGGCATTCCCATGAGTATACATCACCAAGCCTAGTCACTGCTTTCTCGATTAAATTCACTTTGGCCATCTTCCCTCAGTCTGTTATTCCCCTCTTTCCCAAATGCAGTTTCCATTACATTAAAGCTAATCGTTATTTCATGTATATAGGTGTTATATATGGTATATTTAATGTTTTACGTACATCAACAATTCCCTTTTCTGTTCAGAGGTTGCAAATTTCAGCATTGAAAAGCCAATTATCAAGTTTTAGAAGCTGTTCTTTTCACATAATATGAACAAAGCATTAAATATGAATATAGTTTTTGTGGCTAAGTAATATGTTGATATGAGATACGCCATTTTTGCAAGGAATGTTGGAATTAACTTGTAATGTAGGCTGCTTCAAAATGGAAAACAGTCTTGCTCCAAGTAGAAATAAGGAGGAATTGACATAATAAGGAGGAATCATTGCAACAAACATCCATAAAATGCAGAACATCCCAAGGAAACTAATATTGCATGGGGGCAGGAATGCAAGTAAATGAAGAAACTGTGGTCACAAGTCCTGAGGGTCAGATAGTTTCCATCAAAGATTTTAAAGAAAGTAGAACTTTGGACGATGATAACCAGACCACCCACAAAGTTTTCATAATCTGATAATTTTGATTAGAAAATTCTATACACCTGGTTTACTGTTTAAGCTAAAAAGTGAAATACTGATAACTATTGACCAATTAACAACCATGCTTGGAAATTGCAAGATTCTATAATTGAGGACCATGCACCTCAGCAGACTGGAGAGAGATAAGCTGGATTTATAAAAGATAGACAATGCCTGAGAAAGGGTTAACTAAATTTGTGAAAAGCGGATTCAATGCATGTTAAAAGTGGCCTTCCAGAAGACGTATGATAGA
This sequence comes from Mobula birostris, assembly GCF_030028105.1. Classification (NCBI taxonomy): domain Eukaryota; kingdom Metazoa; phylum Chordata; class Chondrichthyes; order Myliobatiformes; family Myliobatidae; genus Mobula; species Mobula birostris. Next base: position 38,306,338 of record NC_092390.1, read on the forward strand.
GCATCTCATCAGAGGTTGTTTGTAAACATTCATGAAAATGAGTAGAGCCAGTCACTGTTGACAGCATGAATGTGGGCAGAAGCCACTGTCCAAATTTGCTGATGACAAGGGAAGACAACATTATAATGTCTAGATGGAAGGATAACTTATAGTGCAAATGGATTTCAATGTAGACAAGTGTAGCACTATAAAAGACGGAGCAGAAAACCCAAAGGAGATTTAAGGGTCCATGTGGATCATAATATCTGTCAGACAAGTACACGGTAAAGAGGCCAATAGAATGTCACTTTTTACACTCAGAGGAATTAAATGATAGAAAAGGTTCTGTAATACATCACCCGGAAGCAATGTGAACAGTCTTGGTAGCACACCAAGGCTCTATTGCCTTTGGAGAGTGAGTGTTTAGATTTAACAGTGATGGGTGGGTTCCTAGGGTTAAATTATAAGGGCAGATTATACAAACCAAGATACATACCCTGGAATTTAGAAAGGTAAGAAGTGATTTAATTGAGAATCTCAAGATATTAAGAGGAACTTTCAACATGAATGAAGAAAAACTATTTCTTCCTCTGCATCCAATGCATCATTCTTTGCAAATTTTGCTATCTTCAACGGGATCCTACCAACAAACACAATTTTACCTCCACTCTCTGCTTTCTGCATGGATTGCTCCCTCTGTGATTCCCTTCTCTGTTCATTCCTCCCCACTATTTTCCTCCCGCACATATCCCTACAAGCAATTGAAATGCTACACCTGCCGTTCACCTCCTCCCTCACCTCCATTCAGGGGCCCAGATACTCTTCCTGGATGAGGCAACACTTCACCTGCAAATCTGCTGAGGTCATCTATTGTGTCCGGTACCCGATGATGCCTCGTCTACAATGGTGAGACCCGACATAAATTGAGGCTCCATCCACCAAAAGTGGAATTTTCTAGTGGTCAACCATTTTAATTTCTATCCCCAATCCCATTCCAGTACATTGGACCATAGTCTCATATCTTGCCACACTTCCTTTCACATACAAGGGCCATGATTCTAATGCTCCCTTTCCACTCAGAAATACTAGTTCCCACACTCCTTTTAACACACCAGCTTCCTGGCTTTTGCATTCCCTTTCAACTCACCAGGGCTCTGGTATCCTTACTAGACTTCAACTCATGGGGATCTTGGTTCCTGCATACCATTTCAACTGAAATAGTTCACTTGAAAATTTATCATACTATGTAACTTTGAAAAGTGAATCAAAAGGGTTGTTGAGGCATTAACAGAAGTAATATCAAATAGACCAAAAAATCCTCATGTCCAGCACGAAGGTGTTAAGCTTCTCAAGTTATTGTATTAATTATAGATACAGATTGCAAGAAAAAGATATACAGTTGCAAGAAGTCTGTGATGCCTTTGCAATTACCTGGTTTTCTGCATTAATTAATCATAAAAATGTGGTCAGATCTTCATCAAAGTCACAATACTGTAATAGACAAACACAATCTGCCTCAACTAATAACACACGAACAATTGTACTTCTTGTCAATACTGAGTACACCATTAAAATAATCACAGTCTAGGTTCAAAAAAGTACGTGAACCTCTGGGGTAATGCCTTCTACAAAAGCTATTTGGAGTCAAGTGTTCCAATCAATGAGATGAGATTGGAGGTGTGGGTTGTAGAGGTGCCCTGTCCTATAAAAAAAAAGCACACAAAAGTCAGGTTACTGACAGAGCCTGTGCTTCTCAAGAAAGATCTCTTTAAGTGCACTATGCCTCAATCAAAACAACTTTCAGAGGACCTTAGAAGAAGAATTGTAGAGATGCATGACCTGGAAAAGGCTACAAACGCATTTCTAAAGACCTGAGTGTTCATCAGTTCCCAGTAAGTAAAACTGTCTACAAATGGAGGAAATTCAGTACTGTTGTGACTCTCCCTATGAGTGGGCATCCTGCAAAGATCACACCAAGAGCACGTTGTCAATGCCGAAGGAAGTGAACAAAACCCAAGGGTAACAGCAAAAGACCTGCAGAAATCGCAAGGACCCGCTAAAGTCTGGTCATGTGTCCACCATAAGAAAAGCACTGAACAAGAATGATATTCATGGAAGGACACCATGAAGGGAACCACTGCTCTTCAAAAAAAAACATTGCTGAACGTCTCAAGTTTGCAAAGACCACCTGGATGTTCCACAATGTTTCTGGGACAATATTCTGAGGACAGATGAGGTAAAAGTTGAACTTCTTGGCAGAAATGAACACTGCTATGTTTGGAGGGAACAGGGTACTGCACACCAGTGCCAAAATCTCACCCCAAATGTGAAGCATGATGGAAGGAACATCATGGTTGGGGGCTGCTTTGCTGTCTCTGGGCCTGGACAACTTGCAATCACCGCAGGAACAATTAATTCGAAATTGTATTGAATTATTTTACGGGAGAATGTCAGCGTAGCAGTCCAACACCTGAAACTTAATAGAAGTTGGATGATGCAACAAGACAATGATCCAAAACACAAGAATAAATCAACAAAATGGTTTTTTTAAAAAAAGAAAATTCATATTTTGAAATGGCCAAGTCAGAGCCCAGTTCTTAATCCAATTGAGATGTTGTGGCTTGAGCTAAAGAGGGCTGTTCATGCAAGGTATCCCAGCAACATTGATGAACTGAAACAGTTTTTTTAAAAATGGAGGAATGGTCTAAAATTCCTCCAAGCCAATGTGCAGGGCTGATCAACAGTAACCAGAAACATTTGGTTGAAGTTATTGCTGTACACCAGTTATTGAAACAAAGGTTCACATACTTTTTCCAACAAATACATGTAATATTGGATCATTTTTCCTCAGTAAGTAAATGAATAAGTATGATTTTTTGTGTTATTTATTTAATTAATTGAGTTCTCTTTATCTAGTTTCTGTACTTATGTGAAGATATGATCACATTTTAGGTCATTTTTATGCAGAAATAAAGAATATTCCAAAGGGTTCACAAACTTTCTAGCACCACTGTAGATGTAGATACAGACAGACAGAGGCAGTTACCTGACTTAATTGTAGAATATTTTGTCATCTACATTTCCAATTTTTGAACAAATAAGTCACCATTGAAAGCTTCAGGCACACATCTGCATTGCATCCATCATAATCACATGTAATTACAGAAGAAAAAAAGTCTTTTTCTAACATCTTCACTTGGAAGTACTTGGCCCAAGCTATAAAATAAACATTTGATATTAACCTGGCCTTTGTGGTAGCAGGAAGATTTTGGAAGTACAGAGTGACTTAGCAAGTGTACAATGCGACATTATTTAAATGGTGATCCTCGATGATTCATGATTCAGACCTGTTCTCACTGTGAAGACTTCCTGAAATTAACTGTAAAACCAGGTGTTGTTCTCTTGGGCATTTGGAACAGGAACAAAGAACTGCACTAAATCTAGCCCCTCTCTTAGGGTGAAAATGACCCAAAATTCTTTGCAATGAAAGAATGAATACAAAAATGGCATGCAGCAATCAATTTACATGCAATATTTTTCAAATTTTTATGAGCAAAATTATGAAATAGCCTGAGAATTTAGAATGTTAGTTTAGGAAGGAGTTAGCATCTTGGTAAGGCAATGGTGATAGAGGAAAATACAATGAATGGAGGTACACTTAGAAAAGAGCAGTTTATATTGATAAATCAAAGGTAGCAATGACTTGTAGAAAGCTTTAAGGTGGACAGTACAGCACACCTGATACTTGCCTGATTTTGGCTAAGGCACAAAATACAAGGAGCATGATCCTGAAGAATTACGCAAAACTTTGGTTTGCCCAAAACCAGGGCATGTCTAAAGTCCTGCTTATCAAAACACAGGAAGGATGTGGTAGTGCGAGAGAACACAGAGGAAATTTATAACCATCGAAATAAAATAGAAATACTGCAGATGCTCTAAACCTGAAATAAAAACAGGAAATGCTGGAAACATTCAGCAGGTCAGGCAGCATCTGTGGAATGATAATAAAGTCTAATGTATCTTTCAGGTCTGTAATTTTTGTCAGAACACAGAGGCTTTGAAAAAGCTTCTCAGACCTGAAATATTAGTCATTACTCTCTCCACAGATACTGCCTGATATGCTGAGTATTTCCAGTCTTTACTGCAGATTTATGAGGAAGTTACAAAGTGAAGAGAATTACAACTATGGGGACAGACGGTTGCAGGTAGGCTTGTTTCCTTTGGAACAAAGAAGAATGGGGAGGGGGGAAATTAACTGATGTGTATAACATTATGAGAGGCTAAAAGACCAAAAAACCTTCATCTGTAACTATCAAGGAATGGATTCAGAAAGCTTATGGAGAATTAAAAGATAAAGTCAATGAGTGGGGTGTCTGGAACCCACTGCCTGAATCAGAGAAGTTATCAGTGACTCTTGCAACATGGGTAGTTGAAGACGCAGGACCAGCTTTGATGAACAGGCAACAATCTCTGTGCCCTGCAAGCAAGCACAACATTCCATCACTGCAACAATATCCAGGAAGTTAGAGAGCACACTATAGGAACATCCTTAAAAGGAAATAGAGCATGCTCATGGACACATAGGAATTAGTGTCTAATTGTTGGCTATTAACTAATCCTAATGCTATACTAAAATTGGCTGCCTAGACTTCTATTCAGTATCAAGCAACCTTCTAAGTAGGTCTTTTTACTGTGACTTTTGCAGCAGCTCAGACTGGAGTAGCATCCAAAAGGGTCCAAGAACTTTGGAGAGCCTCTGTTTGGAAGTCAAGCGTGGGAAAGAGCATTAAAGAATCTAATCATTTCATCCACCTTGTCATGTTCCACCTACAGCAACATCCACAGATGCCACATAAGCCTCATCAGACACTTCAGAACCCACAGAAGTGGAGAGAAAGCACATCGTCATCAATGCCGAGAACTGGGAAGTGGAATAATCCCAGTATCGATCTAGGCTCCTGTAGCTCAATGGTCCCCCCTTCTATGTCAATTTCTATATATCTAAGAATACCTGAATGGTACTTTAATCTGGATGTTTGATGACCAGATTGTTTATATCCTTAGTGACTATATTTATTAAAAGCCAAAAACACAGCTGCAGAAAGAAATATGATCCTCAATTCCCAACTGCTCCCATGTTCTTCCATTGTCCCATCCTCCCAATATTTCCTATTCCTCATTTTGCCCTTTTTAGTTTCTTTTTCCTCTCTACATTCCTAGATATTGCAGAGTTTAAACAGGCATCACTCACTTTCTGATAGCTTGTACAATCGCAATTCTTCATGTTTGTGATTGGACAATAGGCAACAAATTATTCAACCAAAGTTGATGTATTTATATTCCCAGCACAGAAAGCATTCAGCTCATCACTTGATAGTAGAAAGTAGACTTGGAGGCCAATTTTAACAAACCACTTAAATCTATTAACACCACTTAAGTAATACTTTGAACCTTAAACACAAAATAATCCACAGATGCTGGGGTCAAAGCAACACTCACAACATGCTGGAGGAACTCAGCAGGTCGGGCAGCATCTGTGGAAATGATGAGTCGACGTTTCGGGCCGGAGCCCTTCGTCAGGACTGTAGGGGGAAGGGGCAGAGGCCCTATAAAGAAGGTGGGGGGAGGGTGGGAAGGAGAAGGCTGGTAGGTTCCAGGTGAAAAACTAGTAAGGGGAAGATAAAGGGGTGGGGGAAGGGAGGTGATTGGCAGGAAAGGTGAAGAAAGAATAGGGGAAAACACAATGGGTAGTAGAAGGAGGCAGGACCATGAGGGAGGTGGTAGGCAGCTGGGGGAGGGAGCAGAGTGACATAGGGATAGGGGAAGGGAGGGGGAGGGAATTACCGGAAGTTGGAGAATTCTACGTTCATACCAAGAGGCTGGAGACTACCTAGACGGTATATGAGGTGTTGCTCCTCCAACCTGAGTTTAGCCTCATCATGGCAGTAGAGGAGGCCATGTATGGACATATCTGAATGGGAGTAGGAAGCAAAGTTGAAGTGGGTGGCTACTGGGAGATCCTGTCTGTTTTGGTGGACGGAGCAGAGGTGCTCGACGAAGCGTTCCCCCAATCTGCGTCGGGTTTCACAGATATAGAGGCCACACCGGGAGCACCAGATGCAATAGATGACCCAACAGACTCACAAGTGAAGTGTTCTCCCACCTGGCACTTACCCTGTAAGCGCAAGTGCTACACCTGTCCCTTCACCTCCTCTCTTGCCACCATTCAGGGCCCCAAACAGTACTTCCAAGTGAAGCAACAGTTCTATTGGCTGCACCACTGTGCTGCCCAGATGTTGAGGCTGGGATGAAATCTGGATACAATAGACAGAGTGAATAAACATTAAGGAGTCCAGTTTATTTAAAGTGAATAACCTATTTGGGTACAATGCTTCCCAGAAGAGGGAAAGCACAGCAGTAACTTCTGTTATCATTTTCCAATCCTCTGGCAATGGCCATGGATGAAGGATAGTTTTTTTTGGTGCTTTTGTTTATGGAAGGAAAAAGGTAAATGTATAATTACAGGACAAAACAGTTTAATATTAGTCATGAGCAAAGTATAGAAATTGTGTTGCCCTTAAGGCATTTATTTGACTTTGTTGGGTCTACGCTTTAAATGATTTGCTTGTAACTATTTTCTAGTTAAAGTTAAAGGTTGATAATTAAGTTACAGTGTAACAAAGGTAAATTCATTGTCTATGGTATATCGCGGCATGTGATGATGTCACCTCTGGTTTTGCTGCATCTTACATGTAACCTCCGGTTCGGAGAAGGTGTTAAGGCGGGTGCCATGTGTGCAGCATGATCGTGAAGAGCTCCATTTCTACCCACAAAGAAACATTATAGAAGCAACGCTGCAAGGTCCTATGTAAGTATTTGAAGTAAAAATATTAACGCGGTTTCTGTTAAGGAAGTGGCGGTTCGGGTGGCACGCATGTCGGCTTTTCAATTTAAAACGTGGGGTTGGCTCGAGCCCGGCAGTGGTTTGACGGGATCCCCCTTTATTCCCTACTCGGGACGGCTGGAGACACTCGCTAAAAGAAGAGAGCACTCGTGGTCTCCAGAATGAAACAGACGCTGTATACGTTTGTATTTTTTTATCAACAGTTTTCACCATACGATGTTAATGTGGAAGAGTGAACAGTAAATGGTTAACCTTACGACGACTCTGTCTTCATTGGCTCCGGTTTAACTTGGTGGTTGGTCAGAGTTTCAACACACTGCACCAGAACACTACAGAAATAATTCTAAGAATTAGTGAAAATCAACAGTTCCAGGAACAGACTTTAATGAAACATAGGAAAATGAATTTGTGGAAGATGTCACCTGACTAATATTTGAAAATTTAACAAGGTAAAAGGGAGCTGTGACAAGGAGAGCAGACATTATGTAATTTTAGACAAAATCTCACATGAAAAACTGATCAGAAGAGTAAGTAAAACCACCTGGAATCAAGCAAAAGCGGCAAATGGAATCCAGAGTTGTCTCAGCATGGGAGCTTCAGTCTCTGGAATGCACTGAGGTTCCACTGGGCTCAGTGCAAGGTCACATCGTTTACAGGGTTCATAACAACGATTTGGATCTGACAATGGCAGGCATAGTTAAGAACTTTGTCCATCATTCCAAAATTGACAAAGCAGAAGGTTTCAGACTGCAGTATGTCACTGATGTGTTGTGAACCATTAAGTGCCAAGCAGAATAAAGTTCAGAAAGTTCAACACAATCCATTTACAGTAGTTTGACAATGACTGAGATACATGCGATGCATAATAAATGCTAAGTGCAAAGGATTCTGTCCTCATATTGTTAAAAACTGGCAGGGTGGTTAAAGGGTATTCCAGGAACTTGCCTTTATTGTCTGAAACATCACACTGAGGAGCAAGAAGGTTATGCCAGAATAATATAGAGCACTAGTGAGGTCTGGGTACAATATTGCAGACAGATCCATCAACCACATTTCTGGAAATAGATGATCGAACTGGAGAACACTGATGTGAGTATTACGAGGATGGTCCCAGAGTAGAGAATTTTAGTTATAAGGAGAGAACAGTTAGGTTCAGGTTGTTTCCTTGCCAACATATGAAGCTGACAGGAGATTTAATCAAGGTGGATAAAGTATACCTGAAATTAAATAGGGTGGAACAACTTCCCTTGGTGGGAAGATCAACAACAAGGCATTTACATCTGTGCAAACAATTTGAATGTATGAGGCTGGAGATTGTATTGGTTGGGAGACAAGAGCCTGGCCAGTTGTGCTGCTTGCATTTTCTGCAGATATTTCATGAAGGAGTTGAAGATGACAATATTGATGGATTAGAAAAAAAACACTCTCACTGATCTTTTAAATGGGAGTGGACTTGAAGTCCTTCAAAAAAAAGGCAACAAACTTCGTGTAACATTTATATCGTCTGCAAAATTGATCTAGACTTCCCCCAAGATAAAATGTCGAAGTCCCAAAAGTGTGATCGATATTATTTTTGACATTTGAGTATAAATCACTGCTCTAATTTTGCACAATTTGATCCAGGACTACAAGGCACAGGAGTAAAGATCCACTCTACCATTAATCTCTTATTATCAGACATTAGAAAATACATGTGAAATCATTACAATCCAGGCAAAGATTTAGAATTGATTACATTTCCACCAGCCAGTTAATGATGGAAAGTTTGGTACCATTTTCCCCAGTTACTTTTTTTTCTAAAATTGCTTGCTAATTTTAATCTTATTGTCGCTATTGTCTATTTATTCTACTTGAAATGAAGGCTATTAAACAACTTATTTTAGCTTTTCAAGTCCGTAAGAGAATTCAGAAAGGCATGGTTATTGCACTGTTAATGGAACTGCAGAAATCCAGTCACAGTGGACTGCCAGAGGGAATACAAAACTCAAGGCAGTAAAAGTGACAAAGCAGCTATCAGATTTTGGTAAAATCCCAAATGATTCACAAATGCCTCTCAGGGAAGGATATCATGATCCGTACTGGAACAGGCCTAAAAGTAAAACTCAACTACTTTCCAAGGTGGCTTTGCAAGCTATTCACCTTAATTAAAACTACATACCAGCTATCCAAGCCAGCGGGCCATTATCACTTTCCAAGTGCAAATTAAGGGTATTATAAATATCAGCTCAGGGTGTATGGGGTGTCCAGGGAGGGGCAGCACCTTTGGTGAAAGGGTTTGCCGTGTCCATTCTGGGACAGCTCACTTACCTTTGGGCCCCACAGGACACCCAGCTCTCACCTGTGGCTCCAAGTAGCTGTTTGCATACGACTGCCATCACACCCCAGTACGGCACTTCAACAGGCCAGCTAAACCAGGTGAGGGTAGTTGGGAGGCCTGATACCCTGGGGAGATAGGAACATGCCCGTTCTCGTATGGGAAGTCAGTCCTGGAGGACTGGGCAGATGAGATCAGAGAGATCCAATGGTCAGGAAGGCAGTTCTGCAATGCTGCATGGAGAGCGAAGGGCATGGCAACGCACAGGAGAAGCCATGGTCATCCACTGCAACCCTTGCTGTGATGGCTACTTGTCCCACTGGACCTGGACTTCCAAGGTCGAGAGAGAGGAACAGCTTTTCCACTTTAAAACTCTCCTGTCATTGTTGAATATGACGGTCAGACACTGTCAAAACAGTTCTGTGATCACACCCACCTCCAAAAAATGTGTGAGAAAAAAAAATACAGAACTATATGTCAGTTTTCCAAAATGTATAGGAGCAGAATTAGGCCGTTTAGCCCATCAAATCTGTTCTGCATATGTATATCTAATAATTTGTATTTGATAGAGATGTGAAACTACCACTTAATTACCACTTAAGAGCCTACATTTGTTATATTCATATTATTTTTAAAATTATTGATCAGCTGCAATGATATTTGGTTTCTGTACTTTCAGAATGAATATCAATGGTAGTTTGTCTCAAGAGAGCCCAGTATTACATCTAAGAATATTGAAGCCAACAGTATAAACCGAGGGAAATGCTTACTTTTGTTGTTCTGTCAGGATTTAGCTGGTCACAACAAAATGGATTTATATTAACAGCAGAAATGAGCTTTGGACTGCATCGCTGGAAATAAGGATTTTAAAGATTTCAAATTTATAGTTAATTTTCATGTCTGAAGGGAACTGAAATGAAAGTGATCTTATTCATACAATTATTGTATTAAAATGAACATTTGTACCAAATTATAGTAGGTGATTAATGGAGTTGCACAGTAAAAGTATTGGGTATAATTATTCCATTGGGGTTAACACTGAGTTCAGTGCAGGAGCCTCAACCTTTGGCAAAGAGCTGTGGAGACAGAAAGCTCTTATGAAGTTATGGAGTCTGCATTTCAGTTGTTACTATTGTTTTTTGTGTTGACTTTAAGAAAATCATTAACTTAATACTGTTAAACATTTAAGACTGTTGGCTGCACAATTGCTTCCAAAAAACTGTATCTTGTTTGCAGTTGCTGGCTTTGAATTGTACTCTTGACAGCCAAAAAAGATCCTCTATATGGATATTAAAAACATACGAAGTTTTATCATTGTACAGAAAGAGAGCTGACTTTCTTGAAGTCCCAATGATTGGTCTCCACCCAAAACTCTGACTCTTTATTCCTTTCCATTGATGCTGCCTGATCTGCTGAGTTCCTCCAGCATTTTGTGTGCATTACAAAATAAAACATCAGCTTAAATTAATTATAATATACAAGAGGGCCCTTGGGCCCAAAAACATTTCTCATGTCCAGTTTCACAAGCCTCTGCAGTTTATCTGCATGTGATGTCAAAACAAGACTACTAGATAGCTTCTCTGAGGACATCCTGTAGAATCCTAGTATGGAATCTGGCTAGGACTACTGCAAAAGTAATGCTCCAAGGCAAAGTGCTTCTACATTGCTTCGTTCCTCTGGCCAGGAACACTTATTCTGTCATCTTAAGGGTTATTTCTATTCTCTCCTGATGTGTGCCCACAGATATCTCAAATTCAGCAGCAAGTGTAGTTAAGAAAGGAAGAACTTTCCCATTTTCTTATGTGGTAAATTTCAATGGAATTAGATCAAGAAGGCATCCTTGATAATTCATGCAAACTATCATCATGACTCGCAATGTAAATGTAATGTTAGAGCAGGGTGGAAAATCATTAATACCAAAAATGAAATTAGCATCTTAAAAGGCTTAATAGGTTCAGTATAATGAAGTTATTATAGAGTGCAAAATAAATTGCTTGTTAATTTATTCAAGTCCTCTCTGAAGACAATCAACATGATGGAACTTCTCCAGAAATTATATATATTGATTATAATGTTTACCAGGTGCTGAGAAACACTCATGAAGTCCTTTTGATAAACTGTGTCATTTTACTTGCAAATGACTTTAAATAGGATTGCTTATAAATTGGGTTCCCATCAAAGTAAGCATAACTATAAAAGGATATAAAAACACTGTGACTCATGGATGCAGGTGTAAATTTTTAGACATTTAAATTTTTCACAGCATAGTCAGATATATATAAAAGAACACAAAAATGTGAAATTATTATTTGCCATCAGTAATGACCAAATCAGGCAACTTGCTAATGATTAAAAAGCAAGAGGAAACTACAAACCCAAGCAATTATAAATAAGAACAGAAAATGCTGGAAAGTCTCAGGTCAGGTAGCACCTGTGGAAGAAGAAATAATTGGAAATGCTACTCCCGTTTCTTTTCCATGGATACTGCCTGGCCTGCTGAGTATTTCCAACATGTTCAGTTTTTTAAAATCTAGATTAGGCTGCTGTCCTATAATTCATTCCCAGTACTTCCAGTCCATGCAGTATGATTGACATAATTACCCTAATCTGTTGCACAAGTCTGTGGCAACCAAGTTACCAAGGTACATGGTGTAAACAGCAGCACTTTCATTTTACAACATATATTTCTGAATAAAATTACAATATACTCTGGCTAACAACTGAAATGAAACTACTGTATATCCTCTATTTTCCTGCAGCTTCTAGAAAATTCCAATTATTATTTTGTTCCATCAGTGGAATAAATTCCAATTGTTTATGTTTGGCTTGGAATACATTTATAAAAAGGCTTTAATTTTCCCTTTGCAGCACTGCTAAAGACACTAATTTGAGTACAGTCTAGATTTAACTGGATAGTCTTTAACTCCATAGACCAATTAAAATGAGTTTACATTTAAGGAGTTCAGTGACAAAGTGACTGGACAGAGTCAGCTACATACTACAAAACTGGTCTTTTCAAGGACCTATCTGTACAAGGGGCAGAAGGAATTCCGCCCACACTCCCCCACACAACGTGTGGTCAGTATTTCGGTTTACTCTGGGCACCTCCCCCCCCCCCCCCCACACACACACACACACGATCGAACTCAGCTGATCAGTCAACATCTATGGAGAGAAGTAAACAGTTGACGTTTCAGGCCCAGACCCTTCATCAGTCCTTCGTGAGAGTTGATTTCCAGCATCTGCTGAATCTCTTCCGTACATGGAAGAGCAAATTCGATCGTAACAGTCAACAGGGAACTGCGGGAGTATCTGGAAGGACAAGTTGCAGGATGCTGGGGAGAGGGCCAAGGTATGAGTCCAACTCCATTGCTCTTCCGTAAAGCCAGTACAGTACAGACTCCGTGGGACAAATGTCTCCTTCAATACTGTGACCATTCTGTGCTTATGTCATGTGTGAAGTTAACAGTGGAGCACTTTCCTGCCAGACAGTTTGAACAAAAAGCGTACTGCACTTTCTGACTGAAAGCATCATCTGAAAAGACCAATTTTGTTCTGTGTTTCCAAACCCATTTCTACTTTTGGAGGTGCAACACGGTTTAGAAGGCGAGTGGGAACGACAATACGCGCGCATAAACCTAAGCCTGCCTTTCGAGTAACTAGCGATAGCTTCAGAATCGTTACCAGCAGGGGCAGTCAACTGGATAAAGACTTCGGCACGATTCTTGCTCCATTTGCGCTCGGGAGATCGGGACTGCGAAGACCGACCGGCGTTAACGTTCAGCTGTACTTCAAGCACCCAGTGCTGGGGTCGACGGGCAGAGCGCAGACTGGCTCCATTCGATGCGGGGTGTTTACACATAGTCTTAAGTATTACCACAGAACGGAAACCGGCTTCGCTGCGCCCTAAGCTGGTGAGTGATGTTACTCCTGATCGGTTATCGGCATTGTGCGTGCGTACAAGATGCACACCAGTATAGGCAACGCCGTAGTGCTGGTTCAAGTCGTTAACCATTTCGCTTGGACGATGCACCGGCAGTTGTTGCTTGCGGGTTGTTCGGAGATGCAAAGATCACCGCGTTACTCTTTCTGCTTTTGTTTATTAATGAGGAGGTAGGAAGCTGATAAGGATGGAACGGCACATTGTAAAAGCAGAAAGAAACTCAGGAAGAGGATGGGAGGCTAGGGGATTTATCCCATTCTGAGAGTCGGGATCCGATTACCTTTAGCTCCTGGAGGCTTGGTTCCTTCCCGTTCTCCCTCGCACTTTTCAGCATGAAATCCAAAGCGTCGGGGTAAGCGCCTGGGCTGCTTTGTTGCAGTTTTTCAGAAATCGCTTTTTCCAGGTACTCGTGCAATGCGTTCCTTGCTTTAATGCCCTTTCAAAAAAAAACAAAGTATATTGTTATAAAACAGGTTTCAGCCGGAGTCCATTTTATATTGAAGGCTAATGCTTATCAAGATGGTGTTGTCTGAGAGCTACAATGAATGCGTCTCTTAGCCACGAACTCTAAAAGAAGCTGCAGCATGAGATAATTCTGGTTTAAATCTGATACATTCCCCTCTTACAGCACTTGCAAACAGACTGAATACTCTGAACAATACTCTGCCTACTTAAGGGGAGCCACTTCTTTAAAATGCTCCTGTCATTTAATATGTTGTGGTGAGCACAATTATATAGAAACAGAAAACCAGCAGAAGTTTAAATTCAAAGCTCGGCATCAATATTGAAGCAAGAGCTCGGGTGGGGGAGGGAGAAGGTGGTAGTGTTGGAGTTTCTCACAAAAGTGCAGAGAAAAGAATACAGTATTTACGAATTCCAAACATTAATTCGGCTCTTTTATATAACGAAGCGGCCCAAACGCTCTTCATGCAGCAGGACACCTCCCAGGAAAATAATCAGCGAAAGCGAATGTGAAACCTGGACTTGTCCGCGACAGGTTGTAAGACAGTCCCGTGGAAAAATCGCTACTCAGCACTCTAAATCCAAAAACATATCTTACGTTGAGGTGCATTCAATATGGAAAGATTGCAGAGGAGAAATAGAGTGAACAGATGACAGACTGAACGTAAACTACTCCGTTGCCGTACCTTACGCAGACCGCTGAAGGGAAAATCCAAAGGCAGCGAGAAAATGTTGTCCATCAGCTGTTCGAATATGCTGGAGAGATGGTCGAGCTGGTGATCCGCAGCCTGGAGACCAAGCAGGATCCGAATGGCGATGCAGAAGGTCAGCGCTTTGGCGGCCGGGTATACGGTGACGGGGGCTCGCCCCTCGCACCAGCGCTGCACCCGGGAGCGGACCACCTGCTGTGTGCCAGGGATGTAACTGTCCAGAGCGGCGTGACTGAACACCCGGGCCAGGATCTGCAAATACAACGGAGTGTGAGTGCAGAGACAGCGCGGGCCAACTGCGAGATCCCGCAATCTGTTAAAATGCTCAGACACGCGGATCGAAGCAAGAGCAGTGGCGCATTAAAATCACCCACTCGGATTTGCGAGGCCCGCGATTTGCTTAGAGATGCAGGAGACTGCAGATGCTGAAATCCGGAGCTACAAACTGCAGGAGGAGCTCAGCGTTGTGGACCCACATCTGCGGGGAGTGGGCGGAGAGGAGGAGGAGAAAATGATGATGCTTTGGGTCGAAGCCACATATTAGTAATTTGGTTATTCGAAGCTCTTCTTAAACTTAAGTCTAGTGCCTGAATGCATGACTCCTTTTTGAGAACTCGTGCGAAAAAAAAACAACAGGAGGAACTCTACGGTCAGACAGCATCTGTGGAGGAAGGATAATTTTCATTGTATTCTGATGCTGCCCGACTCGCCAAGTTCCCCAAGGTTGTTATTTTTGCTGCTCCAGGTACCAGTAGCTGCAGTCTCCCGCGTCTCCGTTTTACTCCACGCCTCCCCTCCACACTGAAGGTACTTGCCCTCCGTCTCTGGCGGTGCAGCTCCCCGCTGGAGTTGGCGAGCGTGTTGGTACCCAGAAGGATCCGGGTGCTGTGCGGCCACTGCGCGCTCACCAGGCTGTGCTCCCCCATCAGGATCTTGCGTATATTCTCTGCACCCGTCACTCGGATCACCGGCCTTCCCAGCAGATGTGTTTTGAAGACGTTTCCGTATTTTTCTCTCCTGGAAGCGTGGAAGTTGGCGCCCTGCCGAAAGGGAGAAAGGAAGGTGTCACGGAGAATCGAGCGCTGGCGGAAAGCTCGAGGCTCAGTCTAAGTGCCCACATCCAAGTTGCTTCCGACATCTGAAAACACTTGTAATTAACTCAGAGTGCTTCCGAGGTTTTGGCACAGACCCTTCAATCACTCCTCGCCCTTCACAAAACCAAATCCCACACGAGTTAGCAGGGAGCACACCACAACCTGATGTAGTGGGGCTTATGCAACTTTTCTTTTGCTATATCAAACGAGTACACCCATCTCACCAGACGGGTTCCCCTTCCCGGCCGCACACAACTCGGGTTATGGGAGTATTCTTTTTTTTATCTTCCTCTGCATATTTTATCCTCGTTGGTGTTCGCCGTTTTCTCACCCTCCCATCATCTCGAATATTCCCAAATCAATCCTTTATCCCTTAATGTAATGCGTAATAACCTGCCCACACAGATCTGACCCTTGCGTGTTAATGTAGAGTAGACGCGGCTTTCGCGACCCACAGTCAGCACTAAAAGCAGATACTATCGATAGATTTTACCCGCACATTTATGGAGACTGTTTTTAAGAATACAACAAAAAAATTGCATTAAAAATTAAAAAGCATTAGAATAATATGTAAACCCAAATTATGACACTAACGTATTTGGAGGCAATCTCGGGACACTTCGTTTCTCCCTACGTATGGAGCAATAACTGGCGGGATGTATAAAACCAGGAGCCAATAAATTCAGGAAGTGCCTTAGAGCTCGACGCCTTGTTATTCATTAGCATAGAACGCGACAGACAGAAACCGGTTATTTTATTCAGCTTTGTTTACTGTACAACTCAACCTAGCACAAGCGAAAAGGTAATCAACCTGGATGGACGCTGTGCCCGCCCCTCCCGCCGATATAAAACGCCTGACCCGCAGGATTATCCGCTTCACTAACGATTATTGCCTTCTCCCTCTATACCTGTACCAGCCAGTGCAGCGTCTCTCCAAGTAATGGCCAGCCCATTGAGCCTTTGGGAAGCGGCAGCTTGTTGTCCCTGTCTCTGGTCACATTCCAGGCGAGGGTCCACAGCTGTCTGGAGACTGCGAGTAGGAGCAGAACTGAGAGCAGCGAGGCGAGAGCCGCAGCCAGCGCCGACAGGTAGTCAACCCCGGGCAGGAACATGGCCAGCGGCCGCGGGAGTAATTTACGGCAGCCAACACTTATTTTCACAGCGAACTATCAACCTTTGCGCCGAGGACTCAGTCTCGATAATAATATTTTGATATTAATAGGACGTTCTATCTCCTCGTATCAACACCACATTGGAAGCGGTTTAATCTCTCGGGAATCTTCAGTCTCCGCTCGTATCCTGCACACAAAACATTGTCATTGGTAGAAACTACTGATCGACCGTGAAAAGTGTCTATCGGAAAGGCAGCGATTCAGAATGATTGTGTATTAAGTGCTATCCAATAAACACTGCTGTAATTTGTAAGGCGTGCTTTACAATTTTATTTAATCGTTAAAGCCGGACAACTTGGTAAAGGAGAAAAACTGGAAATAATTTTTATAGGGACTTACTGTTTGAGATCACACTTAATTGGAGTTACGAGTCGCAAATATTAGTCTGAACCTGCAAAATGTAGCATGTTTGTTCGCTATCAAATTGTACAGAAACAACTCTTATGCTTTAAACCCGGAATATTTGAATGCCATAGTGGAGGCTGGCTATTTCCTCAGCATTTTCCCAATGTAATGTTTATTCGTAGACAGTTAATTTCCAACGATAATATCCAATATTTAAAATATTTTAATTTCCAACGATAATATCCAGTATTTAAAATATTATCTCCTGTTTGGTCGTTTGGGTTATCTTAGGAGCATGGATATTATTATCCGTGCCGGCAACACTACTACTCATTCAACAATTCAGCGTGCAGACATATGATTTCAACAGTGCAATCCACAAGCATGCATTTATCTAATTAGGCCAAAAGAATGGTTAACATTGAGACAATAACCCTTGTTGAGCAAGAGGCGATTACTAAAACACATTTGATTGAGGCAGTTCAACCAGTAACGGATTCGTTGGATCTAGATTAATTCCAATGTTTAAATTTAGATTTGACCTTGCAGGTTGTAAACACAGCAAATATGAAATTAATAGGGTCGTAATCTGCTGGCGGGTACTCCATTACCGCATTAGCACTGCGCACAATCCCAGACTGCATCTCCGGCGGCAAAGCGTGAAAGTTTGCAGTCCTTATTCACACTTGTCAGTGAAAGACTGAAAACAAATAATAGATAGGCTAACGAGAGAAACCAGCTTTCTTTTTAAAAAACTTACTGTTTTGCCGTTCACGCAATTGAAACGTCGGAGGTGATAGTCGGTTTTAACAGATTGTGTGGTAGTTTTCGTTTAAAATTCCACCATAAACCTGTTCCGGGTGAGTATTGGTGGGTTTTCTATGTACAGCGGTTTTATAGATATTCGCTAACTGGACTATCCACCTCCTCGGATGACGTCGTTGGTAAATTTAAATACTTTGTAAAGTTGCAACAATCAGATTGCGATAATCCGTGCCAAATTAGATGGATTTAAGAGAGAATTGATCGCAATGATTGAAATCGAAGGAGCGAGGAGAGCGGTCAGTGCACCAGATCACTGACGTTGCTCGGACTCGAGTAACTCAGTGAGAGGACAGGTAACCAATAGCAGTAACAGCAGCAACTCCACATCAACACAGCCGGCCACCGCTACAGAGTCCATCATAGACCAGTCAGTAACCCCAAAGGATACAGGACCCCGCCCCTCCAGCACCCTCCCCCAAACGGCAATCTGATCACATACTTTTTCTGTCGTTCTCTGACAAAGGTTGAACACTTTGTTATTGTAACCAGAATTAAAACCTGGAGTAAACCCAGTAGCTGGAGGCGAGTCTTACTTCATCCATTGGTTCACAAACAGGGGAAATCAATTAATCGATTGAAAAAGCGCAAGACAAACATTTATTATAGTCTATTAAAGCTTGGGAGAAGAGTTCACCTGTTTTTTTTCCCTCTCTGAATACTTGACATCGATTAAAAGAGGCTGATGATGCGCTTTTTAGCGGCTGGTGTGGTGCGCTGGGTCTTTTTCTGGAGATCTATACGATATAATAGTACCTTATGACGATTAGTCACTGAGTAAAAGGCATTGGGACATAACAACATGCACCAGGGATTTATGCATCATAAGTGCCTGTGTAATTTTGTATTGACCTGGATACCCAGCACTCGTGAGAACCGTTCAGATTTCAGTGTTGCTGGAAATGCGCAGCTTACTTAACCAGTAAAAAATAACAAATTGTAAAACTGATAACTGATATGAAACTATCATGTGCGGTGTTAAGCAATTGATTTGGAATAATTATGTACAGTTCAGCCTCACAGTTAACCTTCAGTACAGTGATCCGTAACCCTGCTCGACACTCAACATCAACCGCTCGCCCCGCTGCTGAAACAGATAATTATACTGTTAAAAATGAACCGGAATTTAAATACTTTAAAATCTTTTAACTTTATATTTCTAAAGATTCTAAGATAAATTATTTGCAGATACAAAGTACACAAGTCTGGTTGCGTATTTTGCAACTTTAATAAAAACGAATATGTCCCCAACATTTACAGTTGTGTGCATTTAAACCAATCTGCCAAACTAAAATGTCGACCATCAGGATTACAGAGACAATCCTGAATGTAAGTTAAGAATATTAACAGTTTGATTAATACCTTCCAGCCTATTATTGTTTCAACAGGCAAATGCTAAAATTACGCACTTATGATATCGAATTGCTAATTCAGTAATTTGCTGTCCGATGTTGGTACGGAATAAAAACACTATAACGACACAAGGCCCTCTTTACATTGAGTCACCTTCTACACAGGCATCGACTTCTCTCCGACATTCCTTGCCATTATCTACAGTTCATTATTATTAACCGGTCTCCGCTGCAGTCCATATATTTTACATCTGCTCAAGATTCCTTCCCCCCACCCCCATAATACAGTCCAGACACCTTTAAAATAGTTCATCTCCCCCATATTGATTTTCCTCCCAGCAGAGATTTGAGTGGTTTGGGATTTAATTACCCGCAACGGGGTTTGTCTTTTCGAACTGTTCCTCCTTAACTCAGACCACCAACTGCGCGAGTATGCTTTATCCAAATCCTCGAAAATACTACTTGAAAGCAGAGGATCCGCCAGTTGCCGTAGGAAAAAGTTAGTCTCGTGTTATAAACAGCGTTTTTCAAGCCAAGTACTCATACAATTCCAATTAAATATATTTTTTTGGTTAACCGCTATACACGCACGGTTATATAAATACTACCTGCTGGGATTTCTGATACTTTCTACTTTTAATTCTGTTCTCTTTTCGACTCTCTTTTCACTGGGACACCAAGCTTCACTTTGTTTAGCTGCATTTGTCCCTTCACAGTTGCTTTTGAATTTAACATCGTTAGTTGATCTCCCAGTTCCAGGTGTACCATCTCATTTCCCACACCCACTTATTGAAAACACCTGTTGGTATTTGTTGGTGTAGTTTATATTTGTGTGTGTCCCTTTAACAGTACAAAGAAACAACGAATCTCCCGAGGGAAGTGTTCTTTCCCACTCGGCTCCAGAAGGTCCTGACAATTCTCTTGTTCTTTTTTTTGTTTGTTTTTAATTGGTTTGGGGAAAAAAACTGTCTAATTTTATTTGTTGTCATTCCGATTCTTCAAATGCTGCTAGGAGATGTGTTTCACCTCAATATGATATCGATCTCCTTCAAAAAGGATCTCTCGTTGTCCCTGGCATTCTTGTGTGAGACATGACCAGATATCACAGTTGCAAGACTAATAAAGTAACTTAGCCTAATCATCAACGGAATGTTTTACTTCACTGTTTTCCTCCACCGTACAATGTGCATACTCTCACGTTTACATGTAACATTTATAATATTATGTAGAAAATAAAGGAAATTTACAAATTCATATTAATATAACAAAATGAATGGAATGCATTCCTTAGACATTAAAATCTAAGTACACAACATGTAGGATTAACTCGTAATTAAATAAAAGCGTTAATATACACTCGCTTGTCTTCTCGAAGATACTTCCGCCACTTTTTGATTGACTCAGAGACAGGATATGGCTGACGTAAACAATTTATTTTGAAATTCGCGCATACCTGTAGGATTTCGGAATCGTTCCCCGAGAAAGCATTTGTACGGGGCAGTGCAAACATGTGTCGGCATTCAAGTTGACACGCAAATATAAAACAATGGGCACAATTTCAGCTTCAAATATTTTGATATGCTGTTACAGCGTGATATGATTTTAAATCTTTCAGTGCAATCAGTGACTTGATAAGATCTAAAACAAAAATCCACGGTGGAATCTCCAGTTTCAATTCATGTCTGACTTAATCCTAGCCTGAGATAACTTTTAATTTTGCAAATGACTACCTGTACACTTACCCCGGTTATTTCCGTCTACCTTCATTCTCCAATGTTTGATCATTTGGAAACAGAAAAACAGTAACGACCTGGCTGTGGAGAAGCCATTTCCAAGGATAAGAGGTACCAGGATCTGTCCCGGATTCTATTAAGGACCTCCTAAAGTTGGCCTGGCGCTTCACTGGAAATATATTCCATGTAGTGAAGTCCTGAAAAGTGGGAGACTGGGTCGTTCAGAGTTGAACATAATTTTAAGAGGGAGCAGGCATAAAGGCCACACTACTTATGCGGCGTCGTTTGTCCTAGTAACTGCCCCTTAGATGTTAATGACAATAAATGTAACCAACATGTTTTAGAGATTGCCAGGTGCAAGCTTATTCATATTCTCTTATTTCCTTTACAATAGACGTTTTAAAAATGAATTTATATATTTTAAGGAAGAAATAAATTGCTTAAAAGGCAGCAGAACAAAAACACGACATGTTTCTTCACAAAATAGCAGAGCGCTATCTGAAAAATGCTTAAGATCAAGGCTTCCCCCCCCCCCCCCGCTTCTAATCCAGCGGTGCTTTTAATACATGCGATCTTCCTGGTTCGAGAGTATAATTTCTTTCCGGGTTTCCTTTTAGCTCAATTAGGGGACAGTATGTTTCATCTTTGGATAAATCACTAAGATCTCCGTATCAGAAATCCATTTACTCCCTCTCATAATCCGAAACTAATTTTAGAGTACCGGCTCTCATGCTGCCCGCTCTTCCCCGTCTTTCAATAATTACCGGACGTGGAGTTGTAATTCAACAACAACCCCAAAAAAATGCAAGAGAATGTTCATTAGGTGTTTTCTTTTAAGGACTCAGCCCTGCCCAGTAGAAACCCCAGTGATGCGACGATTCAGGCCACACACACCGACAGATACTCTACAATCCAAACGAGAAACAGAACACGGATTCGCCCAGAGAGAAAGAGACGGAACACATCATACGATTCTCTTCTTTCGAGGGGACATTTAAAACTTGTTTACTGAAACAAAATCTGTTCTTTCGGCAAGGTTCTGAGTAGTTCGTTAAGTAAAACCTCCAGTTTTTTAAAAAAAAACAAACCCCTCCTTCGTTCGATCACACATCCGCAGACAACTTCCAAATATAATCGGTAATGTCGGAGTACTCAACCAAAGACATTCGCCAGTTTTCCTTTATGTGGGTTATGTACAAGACAATCGAGAAACTAAAAAGGCTGGTAATATAGGGTACATAGTCTAGATTTTAAAAAATCCAATGTAAATTTATGCGTTATGCAATGAAAGCTGTATTCACGTTACAAAAGCCCCTATTCCTTACGATTAATGCTATCAACCCAGAGGGGCACCATCGAGTTAAACTGTATATTTAATGCTTTCTCTTGTGCTTAATTTTACGCCACTTTTGCTTTATAGTTTTTTTTGTGCGTCCACAAAACCTTAGCCAAAACCAGAAGCTTAAATCAATAAACTACTTTACATAACGAAGAAAGCTGATAGGCCAGCGTAAAGTCAATTCCCATAAAATCAACATCACATTTAGCTGAACAATAAAAAGAACGCGAAAAATTAAAACAATCAGAGCATAAACAGCTAGTTGTATTCGGGATAAAAATCTATTTGTGGGCATATTTGAAGTTTACATACATTTGGATTTTTAATTAGAATAGGCTGAAAGGTTCATTTTAGTTGCAGGTATCAAAATAATTTTTTAAAAAATCTTGAACTAAACAGTTAATTTATTTAGGAAAAACAACGATTATATAAAAAAGGCTTACATACTTAGATTTTAAATTAATAAAACACTGGCAATGTTTATATTTCCATGTGACCACTTTCAACACGCAAATATAGCCACATTAAGAAATTCCCTATGCTGAAAATGAGAGATTTAAACTCTTCTCCAAGAGCTCCCATTCCAAATATGAATTAAGTTAAAATAATTTAAAGTTTGAAATGTACTTAGGTCATTAAAAAAATCCAAAAATTGTAAAGAATTAAACAATGCCCATCATTAAAGGAATGTTGGGTAGGGGGCAGGGCAGATGGACATGTAGGTAATACTGCTCTATTGCCCACAGAATGGGCCCATAGTAGAGGAGTAAAAAGGGGAAGGCACTTGTTTTCCCATTACACTTTGAATCATCTGTGTACAGTATCCTGGTTGTCTCAAAGCTATTCCTGTACTTTTTAAAAATTAAAATGCTGCCGACTTGTTAAGAGTTTGAGCAGCTTACCACCTTTCTTGAAATGCTCTGAATTACTCTTACTACCTTTACCTAATTTCCTGCAACTTCTAATATTGCCAGACTTTAGCATCCTCATCACTTCAGTAACAATTCATTATAAAGCAAATAATCTGCTACAGTACAATTTAGTGCACAGAAAAGGTGTGTGGGGGGTACTTTCTGTAGTGTTTCTGCCTATGGCTGTGATCAATGATCATTTTAGAAAGTACTGAGATTTTGGGACTGCATTAACATTAATTATTACTTGGATGTGAAAGGCCCAAATCAAATTAGGCATATACATAAAGTCATTCAATAGCAATAGCTCTGCACTAGCTATTGAAATAAAATTATACCTCTGATCTTTGGTGAAATCAAATTAGGTTTCCTATAACAATATTTTGACAGCTCTAGAATCCTTTTGCTGGTAAGAGCTTGATAGTAATTGAGCAGCAACAAAAGTGCAATGAAAATCACCTGAATAGAGATATTAGTTTAGCCTTTGGATAAGTTTCTAGTATGTAAAGGCCAGAGAACTGTAATGATGATAATGTAATCAAAATACAGTATTTGACAGATATAAAACAACTTTGACCCACTAAGCCATTAGGAAGGCTTTAATGCCTCAATTTCATTTGTGGCTGACTTCTGAGCCATTAGCTTACCAGGTTAAAATTATTCTACTTATTTTTTGTTATAAATGCGTTAGACTCATGTTTATAGAAAAACTTACTGTCAATGTGTTCTTTGTATTAATGAAAATGTTTGCATCAACGACTTCTTAAATGACCCATAAACTGAAGGTTTAAGGAGAGATTAACGAGGGGTGCATTCACTAGGAAAGATAGAATTATTCTCATATTAAAACATTAATGAGTGACTTGACTGGGAGGATTAATGACAACAACCTTCATGTTGAAGTATTATTGAGTAACCCTCATATTAAAGCAATAATGAAGGTGACTCACATAATGAAGAATTAATGATCGGAATTAAAACATTAATGGGATCTCTTAAATTAGAACAAATATTGATGATACTTTGAAAGATGTTAATATGAAATGCCATAATTCCAAAATACAACAATTAATCTTAATCTCATGCAAAATTGTAGCTATTGGTAAACTACGTCCAACAAAATAAAACTGAGACATGGAAAGTAACAATTAAAAACTGCTCAGGGTTACTTTTATTGCAGAGTGGAAATAAAGTACTGCAATAGCTCAATGTACAGAATTTAATATTCTTCATTAATATCCATCTTATAACAAGAATCAACAAATCTGGAAAGTCAAACAGTAAGATAATGAAGCTATACATCACATATCCTTATTGATTGTGCTGAGGATGATCCAATCTCAAAATCAGAATGAGGAAATTATAATTTTTCCACCACTTTTTGAATTAAGGTGTGATCTGTTTCTAAAGGGAAAAACAATAGACTGAAGTTGATTGAAAGTTATTTTCTGAATGCCAGAGAAGTGCTTTTGGTTAATTTTAATATTTTTGCAAAGAAGTCAAGTTCACAATAGTACTACAGCCCTGAGTAAAAACTTAAAAACATACAGATTTACGTGCAATCATATCAGTGACGTGAAGGTAAAACATTCTCAAACAGCTCCTTCAGAATACGAATAGTGAAAATAAAATTAGTCTGAACATCAAAGCAGGTAAAACATACAAAACAGTGGTCAATAAAGTGAAAAGGAAACATCAGCCAACTCTATGCAAGACTGGAACATCATGCCTTCTTTGATTATTATTTACAAAGTTATGTCACAGTCAATCCACAAAGTTAGAGATTACAGTGCCACTACCAAACTAAAAAATTATATTGCAACTGTAACTTGCAAAGATCTATGTTTTAACACATTCACCCAACTTCATATTGACCCTGCCCATCAGTCACTTGAGTTTTGTGTTATGTACATTTAGTTTTACAGTGTCCTTAACCAAATTAACTATGAACAGTTGCAGTGTGCAGTAAAGACCATTGCACATATTCTGAAAGTCTCAAAACACCAAATTCTGCATGATTTGAAAAATACATACAAAACATTCCCCTTCATTTTATACCACTATACCCTTTACATTCCCAATTGTTATTCCTCTGTTGGTACTTGACAATCTTTTACATTCTGTTGTACACAAATGCTGGCTGAAGAATCATAAAGGGCTGGAACAAAATAACCAGGGCAACAGGCTATGTGTGTTGGGACATGCCGTTCACCAAACTGCGTAGCTGCTTCACTACAGTCTCGATTAGTTTCTGTTTATCACGGTCATTTTTCCTGAACTGAGAAAATATAATGTTTTTTTTGCTGGTATCCTTCATCCTGCAAAATAAATTAACCACATTTTTAGTGCCTCAGACCTGTAACAATTTTGAATGAGTCAAATCAATCCATTAATAAAATAACATACATCCAATACAAGAACCAAGAATAAATAATGTTCAAAAGTACATGCAACTGCAAATATTTTTGGAGCGCACAAATCAACTTCCCAACCTCCTTACTTCAGTCAGTTACCTCCAATGCCTATACACACTTGATGCTCAACATCTATCACCTTTAGTATTGATCTACACAGGTTATGGTTCCAAAATAATATCAAATTTAAAATAATTTTCAGGTTGAATTCTCTTCAAGGTCTTTACCTGTCTCCCAGTGCAAGCAAAATTCTTAAAGAATTCTGTTTCTCAAATTATGACCTTGTTATGCACCCTAATATCACTCTATACTCCACAGCATACAATTCCTGCAGTTGCCTACACTCACTTTCCAGAACTTCCTTCCCAATTTCCTTGCCTAACTTTTAGTTTTGAGAACTCCACTATGGGATTTGGGCTACATTGACAGCTTATTCAGTGTTTTTGGGCTACTACTCTTACAGGCAAATGAAACATTTATTGTCCTTTCATAACTAATTCCAAGATGATGATAGTGAGGACCCTTCCTGAAGTATTGCTGTCTATCACTTGGCACTACCGTCAGGGTATTGCCATGGTGATACTGAAGTGCTTCAGGGATTATACTCCAAAATAAATAGAGATACATTTCCAAGCCAGGACATTGTGTGATCTAAAGGAGTACTTGCCTCTCCATATACTTGTTACTTTTGTATTCATCAGTAAAAGCAGTTGCAGAGTTGGGAGATGCAAAGGAGGCAGCACTGCAGCTATGGTGTTGGAGGAAGCAAACATTTAGGGTGGAAGGTTAAGTGTCAATCATGTGGTCGCCATCGTCCACAAAAACAAACACCACATGTTGTTGGACTGCTACTTTTCTATATATGTGGAGGTACCCTAACATATTCCTCATCTGTTATTTAGTGATAGTGAAAAGGCTTTGGAAAGTCAGGGAGGTGGTAATCACCACTTCAGACTGGCATTTGGACACATGGTAATTATAGTTTGCCTGGTAGATGCATGTGGCAAATGCTACTATTCATTTATTACCCCCTACCCAAAGGCAAATTAAGTTTTCCTGCATACAGGCACAGACAGCTCCATTTTCTAATGAGTATAATGACTTCTGACCTTATAATGGAAGGCCACCAATATTAACCTTTGGGACTTCTGCAATACTGGGGCTCAGAGTACTCACAATCACTTTCCTTGGTGCAAATATAACTCCACCCAATGGAGTTTCACTTTATACCAACTTCAGTTTCATGGGTGCCCTGAAGTTACTTCTGGTCCAATTCTGCCTCAAATGTCAAGGGTAGTCACTCTCATCTGGAATTGAGATCAGGTGTTGGGAAACCCACACTGAGCAATGAACAGATTATGGTCAAATAAATGCCACTTTGTACCCTTCAATGACTTCTATCAGTAATTGATAGTCTAAAATTTTATGACAATGATTGGATGTGACATGCTCTTTTTGGAGAATACAATCATAGTTGGTAGGAACAACATTGTGGTAAAACTTCAATGAATTTCTGATTCATTGTAACAACCATAGTTTCTCAACTCAATTTCTCAGAATCAGGTTGGTCCAATATCTCCTTATGTGCTTAAGTATCAAGTTATATTTATAAATGCTTCTCAGAAATATCTTAAAATTTTTACTAAGTTTAAACGACTACATAAAAGCAAGTTGTTTGATGATCCTCTTCCCATAAGAATGAATTCTGAAACAGACATACGCTCAATGAGGACCCACAAACTGTTGAGGAGGAAACACAAGGCAAATAATCGTCAGTTACCTCTTCGATACCTTCCTGATGCTGAGCCAATGGAAGATTTGGGTGCAGATTAGCTGCAGGATGTATGACAGTATGATCTTCAATGTATTAAGATTGTGAGCAAAATTGATATAGTTGTGTATTAAACTGCTGGGAAACTCATTGTATCCCACCTCTCACTCATTGAAGCAATTGTATCAATAATTACTGCTTTCAAAGAAAAACAACAACTCTGCTTATTCTATTTCCATCAAATACTGTCAATTTTACAAGCACATGACGAATTTTCAATTTAATCCAGTTAATATATCCACAATAGGGACATCCAGTCAGTCTCAAAGCAGCACTTAAAAAGCAACCATTCAAAAAAAAAGGCAATAGCCTGCATGCTCTCTTCCAGAAACTATCAGCACACTTCAGTCTTTTACTCACACCAGTCATGTTTGCAATCAAAATTCTGCATAATCATTGCGGAAGTTAGATAACTGGACACTCAGGTAGAATTCTCTTTTGACATGGACCGTTCTAACATAATTTTTTTATTATGCTATACTTGGTTTATTAGCAAAATATAAACTTCGGTCGGTTTAGGAATTTGTTGTAAAACTGAACTACACTGCCACCACTGGGAGGAGGGTTCAATTACAGCAATGTTCCCGGAGGTAGGAATGTTAAAAGGTAGTAAATAAACACCTGTAACTAACATACTGAAACCATTACATCATTTTAAAATATTATGCTGACAGTTAGCATGCATTAGTGTTTTCTGGATGGTCTCTGCACAATATGCTTGTCTATCTTTAAAGTTGGTATCCCCTTGTACAACGGGATCCTCGATTTCTTCATGTACAGACCCCAGTCAGTTTGGATTGCCAACATCTCCACAATCGCCATCAGCACAGGTGCCTCACAAAGCTGTGTGCTTAACCCCCTGCACTACTCACTTTACACTTGTGACTGTGAGGCTAAGCACAACTTCAGTGCCACATACAAGTTTGCTGATGACAACATTGTCACTGGCTGAATCAGAAGTGGTGACGAATCAGCAAAAAGGAGGGAGATTGAAAATCTGGCTGAGTGGTGCCACAACAGCAACCTCTCACTGTCAGCAAGATCAAGGAGCTAATTACTGATTACAGGGGGAAGAAACTGGACATCCATGAGCCAATCCTCATCGAGGAATCAGAAGTGGAGAAAGTCAGCAACTTCAAATTTCTCGGTGTTATCATTTCAGAAGACCAATCCTGGGTCCAGCACGCAAGTGCTATTACAAAGAAAGCAAAGCAGCACCTCTACCTTCTTTGGAGTTTGCAAGGATTCAGCATGTCATCTAAAACTTTGAGAAACTTCTATAGATGCAATGGAGAGTATATTGACTGATTGCATGAAAGCCTGGTATGGTAAAACCATGCTCTTGAACGAAAAAACCTGAAAAAAGTAGATACAAGTCCATCATGAGTAAAGTCCTCTCCACCATTGAACACATCTACATGAAGTGCCTTTGCAAGAAAGCAGCATCCATTGTCAAGAACCTCTACTATCCAGGCCATGCTCTCTTGTACA
The DNA here is from genome assembly GCF_030028105.1 of Mobula birostris. NCBI lineage: Eukaryota > Metazoa > Chordata > Chondrichthyes > Myliobatiformes > Myliobatidae > Mobula > Mobula birostris. Next base: position 38,335,154 of record NC_092390.1, read on the forward strand.
GGATGTAAAGGAGCCTCAGGACCTACAATATCAGGTTAAGGAACAGTTATTATCACTCAACCATCAGGCTCTTGAACCAAAGGGGATAACTCTACTCATCACTCACCCCATTACTGAACTGCTTCCACAACATATCAACTCACTTTCAAGACTTTTTCATCTCATGTTCGATATTTATTGCCTATTTATTTATTATTACATTTTTTTTTTGTATTTACATAGTTTGTCATCTTTGCACATTGATTATTTGCCTGTCCTGTTGGGTGTGGTCTTCCATTCATTCTACTGTGTTTTTTGTATTTACTGTGAACGCCCGCAAAAAGATGAACCTCATGATTGTATATGGTGACACACATGTACTTTGATAAAAAAACCTATTTTGAACTTTGGTAAGAAACCATGTTTTCTCATGCGTCCTCTACTGCTTTTCAATCTCACCCAAATAAGTTATTGGCTGTGCTGTCACTCAAATGCACTTTCACTTCTTATGATCCAATCATGATTAGTAATTAAATTTGCATATAAATCTAATAAGGGTTATAGTAATTATTTTGTCATAAAACTTCACCCAACTTATTTTGTTGAAAAAAACCTGTACTATATTCATGCCTAATCTCATGTAGCTAGTGTATTAGTCTGTACACTTCATACAAGAGAGTTTACTTAATACTACTTTTTGAAAGTTGTGTTCAGTTCTGGTAACCATATGTGGTGGGTGGATTACAAAAATAATTCAGTATTTTAAAAAAATCAGTTACTCAGAACTACTCTGCAGGTGCATCAGTGAAAGCTACTAATGAAACAGATCAAATATTTAAATAAATGGTCATGCTTTCATTGTTGTTATATGTTAGCATGGTAAAGATGATGGATATAAGTTATGTGAGAGTAGCTTTTAGGTAATTTTTTCTCTACATAATTGCATTCCTTTGAACAAGTTAAAAGCTTGTGGACAGTGCAAAATGGAGACCTCTCCAAATGTGACTATGGAACTTTTAAAAATTTGGCAAATAAAACACGATCAGAACAGTCTCTTGGATTATTTCAACACAAACAAAATGCGAGAGAAACTCAGCAGGTCAGGCTGCAACTACGGAGGGAAATGAACAGTTGACGTTTCAGCTGAGATCCTTCAACAGATTAGATTAGATTATGAGGGCACTCAGTCCTCATTGTCATTTAGAAATGCATGCATTAAAAAATGATACAATGTTCCTCTGGTATATCACAGAAACACAAGACAGACCAAGACTAAAACTGACAAAAACCACACAATTATAACATATAGATACAACAGCAATACCATAATTTAATAAGAGCAGACCATGGGCACGGTAAAAAAAGTTCTCAAAAAATGCCTCAACATCTCACACAGATGGTAGAAGGAAGAAAACTCTCCCTGCCATGAGCTTCCAGCGCCGCAAACTTGCCGATGCAGCACCCAACCACAGTCCAACTCTGAGTCTGTCCAAAAACTTCGAGCCTCTGACCAGCTCTCCGACACCGAGCACCATCTCTGCCGAGCGCTTTGACCCTGGTCCTGGCCGTCAAGCAACAGGCAAAGCCAAGAATTCGGGGCCTCCCCCTCCGGAGATTTCGGATCACACAGTAGCAGCAGCAGCGAAGCAGGCATTTCAGAAGTTTCACCAGATGTTCCTCCGTGCTGTCACGTCTGCCTCCATCAAATCAGAATGGTGCACGACCTCCTACTTGACAGATTACAGATATTCATCACCAGAGAGGCTGCGCGCGCTGTGTCGCGCCGCCATCTTCTCCTCCTCCCGAACATGATCTTCTCATGTCTAACACCTGCCTCCTCCTCTTAAGTACCTTACTCAGGCTTTTTGCCCATTCTGGATCCTTTCATCTCTAACACCTGAGATCTTCTAGATTAAAAATTAACTTTGTCACAGGTACATTGAAACATACTGTGAAATGTGTCATTTGTATCAATGACCACAGTTCGAAGATGTATTGGGGCAGCTTGCAAGTGTTGTCATGCTTCTGGTGCCACCACAGCATGCCACAACTTATTAACCCTAATCTGTACATCTTTGGAATGTGGGAGGAAACCACAGCATCTGGAGGAAACCCATGTGGTCACAGGAAGAATGTACAAACTCCTTACAGACAGCAGCAGGAGTTCAATCCTAAATCACCAGCACTGTAAATTGTTGCACTAATCTCTATGCTACTGTGCTGCCAGCATCTGCAGTGTCTCCTGGGCCATTTCCTATTTAAACGCTGTGAAGGATTCACCTTCCCTCCTCCCCCTTAAGTTTTGCTCCCAACCCCACCACCCTATGTTGGTTTAATTCCCTCAGAAGGAATGACTGCTAGAGATGTTTAACCAAGCAACAGTGATACATGTTCAAGATCAGAGACAGTTTAGGAATACCTCAAAGCTAGTTCACGTGTCATTTATGTACAAGAAAGTAAAGATGAGGGGAAAAAAGTTTGAAGGCATTTGGATAAGAAAATTACTGCAAAATAAATTAAGTGGTCATAGATTAATGATATATGATAGACTACTGCATGAAGTAATACAAGTATAAAAGTTGAATTTAAGGAATTATATGACACTGCAAGGAACATTACTAGCATCCTATGAATACAATAGAAACATACATAACCACTAGTCATTTACTGCACAGCTTTCTATCTTTCAGATACTAAACTATCTCCATGCATTGTTAACCATATAACAATTACAGCACGGAAACAGACCATCTCGGCCCTTCTAGTTCACGCCAAGCTCTTACTCTCACCTAGTCCCACCAACCTGCACTCAGCCCATAACCCTCTATTCCTTTCCTGTCCATATAGCTATCCAATTTAACTTTAAATGACAACATCGAACCTGCCTCAACCACTTCTGCTGGAAGCTCGTTCCACACAGCTACCACTCTCTGAGTAAAGTTGTTCCCCCTCATGTTACCACTAAACTTTTGCCCTTTAACTCTCAACTCATGTCTTCTTGTTTGAATCTCCCCCACTCTCAATGGAAAAAGCCTATCCACGTCAACTCTATCTATCCCCCTCATAATTTTAAATACCTCTATCAAGTCTCCCCTCAACCTTCTATGCTCCAAGGAATAAAGAGCCAACTTGTTCAACCTTTCTCTGTAACTTAGATGAAACCCAGGTAACATTCTAGTAAATCTTCTCTGTACTCTCAATTTTGTTGACACCTTTCCTATAATTCTGTGACCAGAACTGTACACAATACTCCAAATTTGGCCTTACCAATGCCTTGTACAATTGCAACATTACATCCCAACTCCTATATTCAATGCTCTGATTTATAAAGGCCAGCATACCAGAAGCTTTCTTCACCACTTTATCCACATGAGATTCCACCTTCAGGGAACTATGATCTCTCTGTTCTACTGCATTCTTCAATGTCCTACCATTTACCATGTATGTCCTATTTTGATTAGTCCTACCGAAATGTAGCACTTCACATTTATCAGCATTAAACTCCATCTGCCATCTTTCAACCCACTCTTCTAACTGGCCTAAATCTGTCTGCAAGCTTTGAAAACCTACTTCATTATCCATAACTCCACCTATCTTAGTATCATCTGCATACTTACTCATCCAATTTACCATCCCATCATCCAGATCATTAATATATATGACAAACAACATTGGACCCAGTACAGATCCCTGAGGCACACCGCTAGACACCGGCCTCCAATCTGACAAACAGTTATCCACCACTACTCTCTGGCGTCTTCCATCCAGCCACTGCTGAATCCATTTTACTATGTACTTCAATATTAATATCTATTGATTGAACCTTCCTAACTAACCTTCCCTGTGGAACCTTGTCAAAGGCCTTACTGAAGTCCATATAGGCAACAATCCACTGCCTTACCCTCGTCAACTTTCCTAGTAACCTCTTCAAAAAATTCAATAAGAGTTGCCAAAACATGACCTTCCACGCACTAATCAGACCCGGTCTCTCCAGATAATTATATATTTCATCTCTAAGAATACTTTCCATCAATTTACCCACCACTGACGTCAAACTCACAGGCCGATTGTTGTGGAATTCAATCATCTAAGTTTATTACCTAACCTAATGGAATATAAATACTTTGTTTTAGATTACATAGCAAGTCTGTTAACTCAGAACCATTCTAATAGAAACATAGAAAATAGGTGCAGGAGTAGGCCATTCGGCCCTTCGAGCCTGCATCGCCATTCAGTATGATCATGGCTGATCATCCAACTCAGAACCCTGTACCAGCCTAATTCAAGTATTTGCACTAGAATTAACACTGTAGAAGATTAAGTCCAGCTCCTATGGTGAGGGTGAAAAGGAGGAGGTAGTGGGGAAGAGAACAATAAATTGACCATGGGATTTGTAACAAAGATATTCCTGCTCCCACTAATGGGAATGGAGTGGGGGTTGTATTAGGGCAGCAGAAGTTCGGCAAGCTTTACTAAAGAACAGATTTGGTTATTTATAGGGTGGAGTGACTTTCAGAGTTTTACATCTTGCTTGTTGATTAAAATGTCTAATTTTTCCATTTGGCTGAACAACTAGTGCAGTGGTCCCCAACGACTGGGCTGCAAAGCATGTGCTACTGGGCCGCGAGGAAATGATATGATTTGGCGATATGAAATGATATGAGTCAGCTGCGCCTTTCCTCGTTCCCTGTCATGCCCACTGTTGAACTTGAACGCACGCGAGGTCATCAGTCAGTTATTAACCTACAACTACTCAATGAGTAACAAACAAACGTCGCTTGAGAGTTTCTTTGGAAGAAGTGGTAGGGGACATAAAAGGCCTAACGATGATGATAACGCAGAGCTGAGACTGCAAAAAAAAAAGAAAGCTTCCTTCCAACAGAAAATATGACAAGTCGTACATAAAATATGGCTTTATTGTGAGCAGTGACTCACACGCTCCGAGCCCCCTGTGTGTGATATGTGGAGACAAGCTGTCTAATGAGGCAATGAAGCCTTCAAAACTGCTTCGGCACCTTGAGTCCAAGCACCCTGTACTTAAAGACAAACCAGTTGAGTTTTTTGAGCGGAAAAAACTTGAACAAGTGGGACAGAAGCAAGTGTTGAGAGCCACCACCTCCACAAATGCTGCTGCTCTGAGAGCATCGTACTTAGTGGCTAGCTGTATTGCTAAGGCTAAGAAGCCTTTCACTGTTGGTGAAGAATTGATTCTGCCTGCTGCCAAGGACATGTGCCATGAACTGTTGGGAGAAGCTGCAGCTAACAAGATGGCACAGGTTTCTCTTTCAGCTACCACAGTTTCAAGGAGAATCGATGACATAGTGGAGGACATCGAAGCACAGCTGTTGGAACAGCTTAACAAGTTACCTCGTGATGAGGAGTGGATAGCAAAACTTGCTTATCTGTGTGACATCTTCAACCTGCTCAATGAACTCAATTTGTCACTTCAGGAGAGAATGGCAATTGTCTTCAAGTTGGCAGATAAAGTGTCTGCTTTCAAAGCCGAACTGGAACTGTGGGGACGGCGAGTGGACAGGGGCATATATGACATGTTCCCAACAGTAGCTGGGAATGTGGGAGAGACTGAGGCTCACAGCTGGTGCGTGAACACCTATCTTCGCTATCGTCAGAATTCAAATGTTACTTCCCAACCGCAAATGACTCAAGACGTGCAAAGGAATGGGTCCGTGACCCATTTGTGAATGTCCGCGGTGAATCATCCATGTCCACACGGGAAGATCAACTCCTCGAGCTTGTAAATGACGGTGGGCTGAAAAATATGTTTGATATAACATCTCTGCCGACATTCTGGATCAAAGTCAAGGCTGAATATCCTGAGATAGCCACGAAAGCACTGAAAATGTTGCTTCCATTTCCAACATCATACCTCTGCGAAGCAGGGTTTTCTGCAATGAATGCAACGAAAACTAAATTGCAGAATAGACTGGACATAAAGAACTCCCTTTGAGTATTGCTGTCTCCCATCAACCCTCGATGGGACCGTCTTGTTGCAGGGAAACAAGCCCAGGCCTCCCACCGATTCAGCGATATTGGTGTGTGCAATGATTTTATATGTTCATACAAGGAAAATATGCGCTGTGTTTATTATCCAAATGTTACTTAAAATGTTATGATGCTATTGACTTATAAGTGAATTACAATTGACTTATCACTATATTAATGCGAGGAAAATATGTGCTGTGTTTAATATTGAATTTGTTAGATAAACCCTTTTAGCAATGAAATTGAGTGTATTAGCCACTTATAGTTGACTTATCACCTGTATTCCAGTCGTGATTAACACCCCCTGTCAGCTGGTCCGCAAGAATATTGTCAATATTAAACTGGTCTGCAGTGCAAAAAAAGGTTGGGGACCTCTGAACTAGTGTGCAGGCTCCGTTATTTAGAGCAGGTCTGGAGTTCTATCATACTGTACATTTAAAAATTTTAACTGCAAAATGCAGATGTAAACTTGGTGTTTCGCAATTGGATTTAGATTTTTAAAAATCTGGATCTTTATAAATTCAATATTTTTTTATGGTCAATCTTCAGAACTAGTGTAAAGGAGAACAGAATGATTGTTACTCTGGATGCAATAGTGCATAAAACACAACAAGCACAAAAAATATAAAAGCATCCTAAAAATGTACAAGTAACTGTTGAGTGTGGCTGTATACAGATAAAACTAGCTTGTAGACATTCACTGATTGTATGTACATAAGTACACAAGGTGCAGGAGCATCTGAACACAAGGTGATTGATAGGAAATGGTAAGTGACAAAGTGACTCTTGCCGAGTGGAAATCTTCCACGCAGAGCAGGGAGTATGAAAGCACAGTTTTCATATAATGCACATATATACTCAGGTGCCTGGGCTTTTATAGTGATGTCAAACTGATAACAATTGCACTTTAACACCTTTACACAGATTTGTTCCGCACCCACAGTACATGAGGCCTGGTCATAAACATTGAAGTAAATCTAAGCCAGAGGAAAGAAGCGTTTTTACATTATCTGACTATACCTGGTAAGCTATCAGGATTTGAAGCATCATACTCCACTATTAGTCCATTTCTTACCAATTACAACTGTTCACATTAATTACTAATCCCCTCACCAAAATCAGCCACAGCCTTCAGCTCTTCACGTTCTCTCAAGCAATGATTCACCTATGGTTCCACGCCAATTGTTAAGTACAATATACAAATGATCCAATCACTGTGCAATACATTGCCTCCTACTTAAAACAAGTGCATAACTGGAAAGACATGAAAAGGTTCCAGAAAGGGACTTTCTAAGCCGAATAGAATTTCCAATTTTATTTAGCTAGAAGCATCCTAAATTCTGAATCAGGAGTTTATGAACTTAAGTCCCAATTACAGGCACTTAAATGATTCTGCACCAGTTCTGCATTTTTGGGGCGAACATCCTTCATAATCTCAGACAGGCGAAAAATATTCCAGAGAAATATTCACAGCAGAGCAGATGAGTTCTTGCACAGCTACAGTATATTCAATATTTCTCTCATTGAAATCACCAAGAACAATTATCCAAGTATCAATTTCTCCTGTTGTGTAACCTTGCTGGGTGCAAACTAGCATGCTTTTCTGTATCATAATACTTCATTACAGAACTCCATTCGGTGTCAAGCACATTGGGACATCCAAATATGTGTAAGGCACTATATTAAAAAAACCATGAGACTAGAAACTTCTGTCAGTCAGGGGCTAAACTGGCACATGTAAGTAATGCACATCAGTATATCTCAATGCCTTTGGTGCTAATTTTCCCAGCACTATCTTATGTAAATGCATTATTGCATATTGAATGTGCAGTGTATATATTTTCCTATTTCCTCATGCAACAGCTTATTAGTAAGGCAATATTCCATACCTGTGGAACTGATCCTGGACTAATAATCAATCAGAACTCAAAAAAAAGCATCACACATAAAAGTTGCTGGTGAACGCAGCAGGCCAGGCAGCATCTCTAGGAAGAGGTGCAGTCGACGTTTCAGGCCGAGACCCTTCGTCTGGACTAACTGAAGGAAGAGTGAGTAAGGGATTTGAAAGTGGGAGGGGGAGGGGGAGATCCAAAATGATAGAAGACAGGAGGGGGAGGGATGGAACACAGTAACATGCAAAAAAAGCATGTTACTATACAAACACAAAACTGCTGGAATTCTTTTGGATAGCTGTAGAGTATTGAACTGCAAGGGAAATTCGGCTGCCATGGAGCAAATTTACTGTTGCAGGATTGAGTATCCTTGCATAGGAGTTGGAGAAGTACAAGAGTTCTATACACCTTGATGGCTACCAAATGAAATGAAGTGATAGGAAGTTGCAAGAGAGGTTAGTTACAGAAACTAATCTCCATGAACCTGACTGCAATGCCTGAATATATTCCACAACTTTACTTTTGGCCAAGACTAGAATAATGGTTTCTCAGAAGTAAGGTGGTCAAATGTAGCCATGAGCTCAAACTCTTAATACTGTTACAATTCTCACATTTCATAACCCAACCACACAACTAAACCAGGATGGAAGCCATGTCTTATCAACCTATAAAAATCATTTTCCGTTTGCTGGGTAAGATTGTCCTAAGGTCAAAGTTCATCCTAGGAGATAGGAGGAATCTAGCACATCCAAAATCTGTACAGTAGGGAGAAACAAATAATTTCCTGATGATAGGACTGGAAGCACACAAAGCTTGCATAAGCAAAGGATACCAAAGTTCAATGTATGTATGCTATCATTCCTTTCAGATACCTCAAGCTCAAGACACAGGATATTGTTCCGATGTTCATGTACATATTTGTTAAGCGCTCCCTTTTAACATTGACATGCCCCCAAATTTACCACTACCTCTTCTTGATCATTTGCAGACTCACTGGAAATTTCTTCTTCCTGGCTCATCCAATTAACTTTACATTTTTAAAGTCCAAGTCTGGAAATCTTGACAGACCCTGCATTGAGCCTTTTAATTTGCAGACACGTCCTCAACACTCAATTTCAAAATGTATGTAGCAATAATGGTCTGATATCCTTCTGTTATTTGATTAGGCAAATTCTCTAGCCAAGACAACATGGCTATGAGAAGAATAAATGACTGGTCTAATTTGGAAGTCAGGACCTGTCAGTAGACTGAAAGGATTTATGGAAAAGAGCAATTTTCCGCCACATGATCATTGATGGATTGTAACAGCTACCATAAAATTGACAAGGTGCCACACACGAGGACGCTGAATAAGAGCCCATGGTACTACAGTAAAAATACCAGCATGGGTAGAAGACTGACTGACAGGCAAGAAGCACTGAACTTTTCTGATTGGTTGCCAATGACTAGTGGTGTTCTGCAAGGGTAAGTGTTGGTACTGCTTCTTTTCACATTATATGCCAATGATTTAGATGACAATTTCAAATCAGAACCATCATTACAATATGCCTCTTTCATGAGGAGATATTGCAAGGTATTAAGGTGATAACATCACTACTGCAGTCTCAATCAGAAGTCTGTGATTGGTAGTCGTCCTTTGTCGATTACACTTCTTCAACTGTTAACAGCATAGACAGAGATACCTACTTATAGCTTGGTTAAGTGTAGGTGCGCACATTAATGCTCCCAAGTTACTTTGGCCATGTAATCCTTAAGATGTGTTTTTTCAAGACTGCTTATCATTGCCCGAATTATTGCTGCTTGACTCAAAGTGGAGTTGGTAAAGTGGGATCCTATGGGGCAAGGGTTCACAACCTTTTTTATGCCACGGACCCTGAAAATTAACTGACGGGTCCATGGACCCCAGGTCGGGAACCCCTGCTTAAAAAAATCTCCAAGCAAAGAGGCATGCTGTGGCAACAGAGGCCCTCTGTTACTGGGCACCATCACCTTCCACCTGAACACTTTTGAGCAAACATCAACCCCCCCCCCCCACAGATAACTGACAACTGTTGACAAAGTATCTAGGTTTTGACTGGGACAAAAGGAAGATATGCCCAATTTGATGTAGAACACTGATTTTCTTGAGGATCATGATACTCTCCACAACGGCCTTGTATCTAATACACCTCAGAGCTGGAGTATCTTTACTGGTATAGTCCCTGGTGACAAAGCCAGGATACAGACTCTTCTTTCCCTTCTCCTTTGCCTCTAACCCTTCACTTCTGGCTTCTATAGCACATCGAGTGGAACCACTACTGGAGCATTCAAGACAGTTAATAACACAGTGACTGAAGAGCTCATTCTTATCTACTTTTCAGTTAAGGGCTGCCCCTCCACTCTCCCACTAAGGCCACTTGCAATATCCAACCGTGTGTGCAGTACACTGCACCTTTAAATGAGATGGCTGAAAGCACTGGGGAAAAAGTCAGATCAGCTAGAAAGAAAAGCTAGGCTGAAGGCCTCATTAGATTCTCCTGCTGAATTACAGTGAATTGGAATAGGAACTGTTTCTCTCTCCACAGAGCTTTGCAAGTCTGCCATATGTTGTTGTTTTTATTTCACTTAAGTTGGTCCTTTAAAAGGCAAAGCTAGACATTTATTAATCAGACAAATGTGATGAGAATGGTGAAAGTGATTATCTGTTCATTATATACTGGTGTAAAATTTGGGATTCAGAGCTTTACCCCATTTACGTGGAATTATTGTGCTTGAATGAATTGTGACAAATACAATGAAATTCATCTATTAGCGTATAAAATGTCTCAAGACAAATGAATCCCTAGCTCAAGTTCTTTGTTTTATCATTAACTTTTCTTGTTCACCTACATTGGCAGACTTTTAGCAACACACGTACACACAAAATGCTGGAAAAACTCAGTAGGTCAGGCAGCATCTATAGAAAAGAATGAACAGTCAACGTTTTGGGCTGAGATGCTGACTGACCTGCTGAGTTCCTCCAGCATTTTGTCTGTGTTGCCCTGGATTTCCAACATCTGCAGAAACTGTGTTTATGACTGGCAAACCTTGGTTTGTTCTCCTGGACTGCTTTTTAATCACCGGCAATTTATACATTCATTTCACTGCAGATTGTTATTGATGGTTGAATTCTATAGTACTATGAAGATGAGTTAGACACACAGGACAGTAAAGAGATTATTTATTCATTACCATTATGTGTGAATAATGAGCCCTGCCTTTGAAGCCACTGTAAGAATCATTCCCAAAATGCAGCATCAGAAATGTAAAAAGCTCTAGGGCAACAATCATAATTCATTTCTGTCTGACAAAGAAAATGTTCTCAGATTATAAAAAATAAAACTTCATTAAATCGCTCTAAGGCATAGCTTTCAATCTCAGTGAGTGAGATGTTACAGTTTTGTCAAACAGGCTTACGGATGCAATATCAAAGCAGTTAAAATCAAGCATGTCACAAAGACTTTGTCAAGAGCCCAGATCTATTATGTTAATTATGTGTGCATTAATTATGAAAATTATTTCAAACAAAAGTTTCAAATTTCAAACCATAAAGATTCAATTCACAACAATGAATGAGTGACACTACCTGGTACATGCATACTACTTACCTTCTGTAGATTCTGTACAAAAGAGGAATGATAATGACAAAAAAATCAGAAGCTACCTCATTAGAAAGAGCAATTGCTTAAAGGTCTTGGTGCATATTTAAACAGTTAACATGGAAAATATTGGTATGATGAGTAGATAATATTTTTGGATTTCTAATTTTAACATAATTTGTGCAACATGCATTACCAACTGTAGAAATTTGTAAATTTGTATAAAGTTTTACTAAATTTTTAAAAAAAAAATATGGAACTTTCTAAGACAGTAAGGAGATGTAAAATTTAACACTAATTTTCCTCAGAATAGAATTCAATTAAAAGTAGTTACAGAAAATCATATGATTTCCCATTTTTTTGGTATACTGTAAACCAAGTTTAATCTGTACATGTAACATTGTAACTGTTTACTTACTTCTCAAGTAGTATCAAAGCTGTGCTGGGATTCACTCTCAGGTATTTGGATGTAGCTTGCCCATAATCAGCTAGATATGTCGACCAATCCCATACCATAAACAGGTCGAGTAGCTACAAAAGGCAAGTATAACACAGTAGTAAGCAATCTTTTAGATAAGTGTTAATTAGTGTGATTTATTACTCTGTAATAAAAACAGCTATTTAAAAAAACAGGTCAACTTATAAATGAATTTGATTTGGCAACTTAAACCTGAAAGAGTAAGGACTAGTTGACCTGCCATCCTAATTGATTGTATAGTTTCAAGTTGGTAATGAAACTGAATTAAAATGCAATATAATCTATTAAAATAGCTTATTTTCCAAATGCAGCATGTCTGAGGGCATTTTAAGAGCAGAAACTAACATATCTGAAGAGCCTATACCACATGCCTACTAATCTACTAATTCCTGTGATATTAGGCAGGTAATCCAATGAAGTTTGGACAGCGTGAGTATCAATGAAATAGTGAACTCAAGTGTCACTTCCTCTGTATGCTTCTATTTACCTCTGAAAGACACAAATTGATTACTCATCTTTTGACTCATTTCAGCTTTGTATTTATGTCCCCCACCATAATTTTCTGAAAATTCAATTAACTGAAACTGTAACAAGTACATTTTACTTACGAAAATCCCTTCAGTTTTGCATCATGCCTGAGTTAATGCTGGTCTTTAATGCCTGTTTAATGTAGGCAGCAGTAGTCTTACCTTTGAAATTAAAGCTTCACTCCAAGAATGAAAGACAGAGTCCAGACAAACATTTCACCGCTATGGTCAAGCAAGGGCAGAAATGCCTGATTGTAAAATGCCCAGAACTCCAAAATACTGAACAGTTCATTCATCTCATTGTCTGTTCATAGGATCCTTTGTGCAAAATAGCACCTACCCACAAAGAGTTATTGCACTTCAAAGTAGTTCAGTGCATGTGAAGTACAATTTGTCAAAGTGCATTGTAAATACTTTCCTTGTTCATTTATTACTTTCTTACACAATATAGTGATTTTCTGAGTTAATTACAAAAAACATAAATGTGTGGTTTCCTTCAAATTATCTAAATGTGAGATGACAGCAAAACATATCAGGCTGTTTATCAACTACAGCTCAGCTTTCAAAACTTCATTCCCTCACTACAAATCACCAAGCTTCAACCCTCTTTATGCATCTGGATCCTTGACTTCCTTGTTAGGAGACCAGAGTCAGTATTGATTGGTAATAACATCTCCTCCTCACTGACTATCAACACAGGTACACCATAAGAATGCATGCTCTACTCCCTCTACACTGGGGCTGTACATAGGTCCAACACCATCTCTACTCCCTCTACATGTGGCTATACATAGGTCCAACACCATCTATAAATCTGCTGACAACACTACTGTTATTGGCTGAATCTCTGATGGCGATTAGAAGGCGTACTGGAGTGAGACAAATGGACAGGCTGAATGTGATGTAGCAAAAACCTCGCACTCAACACCAATAAGACCAAAGGATTGATTGTGGTCTTCAGGAAGCTGAGGTTGGGAAAACACTCACTCAACTGCCCTCATTGAGGGGTCAGCAGTGGAAAGGTTGAACAGCTTCAAGTTCCTGGACGACAACAACCTGGAGGATCTTTTCTGGGCCCAACATAATGATGTAATCATGAAGGCATACCAGTGGCTCTGCTTCATTAAGAGTTTGAGGAGATTTGGTGTGTCAAAGACAGTTGCAAATTTCTAGAAGTGTATAGTGGAAAACATTCTGATTCTCAGGCTGGTATGGAGCCTTCCAATGTACAAGATTGCAAGAGGCCGTAAAGGTTGTAGACTCAAGCAGTTTCATCACAGGAACAATACTCCCTGTCATTAAGGGGATCAAGAGGTGATGCCTCAAGAAGATGGCATTCATCATTGAAGACCCTCATCATCAGGGACATGTTCTCTTTACACTACTACCTTCAGGGAGGAGTTACACACTCAAGTGAAATCTCACACTCAAATGTTTTAAGAACAGCTTCTTCCCCTCTGCCAGAATTCTGAACAGTCCATTTAAAAAAAAGTCTTATATTGTACTGCTGCAACAAAACAACAAATTTCATGACACATCAGTGATAATAAATCTGATTCTAATTCGGTAGAAATCAACATACTCAGCAAATTGCTGATGAAATTGCAATTGTGCTAACCTCAAGTTCAAAATTCCTACTTCCCAGAGTAACAAGGCACTAAACTGAATTTACAATTTTACTCTCACACGAGTCAGATTAAGCACTGTATGGAATATAGTATAGTAATGTAGTCCCACTTGGTGGAGGACAACAAGAGTTATGGAAAGATAGAATGGAGGTGCAAAATAGATAGCGAGTTTAAAAGATACTGAGATATCAGAGCTTGTATACCTTCATACCTGGTACATTTGATCATTTTTTTTAAATATGAAAGGACTACCCAAATTACTTCGCAAAATAGTCATGCAGGGTCAGTACTGGGGTACTTCTATGAAATAAAACATCAATAATTTGGATACAGACACAGAAAAAATGGAGAAAAAAGCTATTAGCTTCTTTAGGAAAGAGAGGAGGATAAAAAACATTGTTAGAAACTCGGTAAGAAAATATTTGAAATATAGAAATATACATTCTTAGTTGAACCATTCATTGATTATAGCATCAGGTACTATTAGCTTCAAAGTTCCACTGAAGAAATGGGCGCACAAAATTTTAGCTAGATACTTCACTGCTATATTGTTTGAAAAGCTACAGTTTGCATGAAAAATAAAGCAGAGACCCAGGTCAGCTCTGTTCAATGTTCATGCATTACAGAAGTAACTAAACTCTAAATTACTGTATAAAATTTAGGTATATTCTGAGGGGGCTTAAAATAAATACGTTCTGCATTTTTATTGCCCTAGACTTAATCAGTTCAATACCAACAACTGAAATCTGTAAAAGTATAAAAATTTAGACTATAATGACATTTTGTTAGAAGTTGATATTGACAAACAATGAAACAGCTTTAGTGTTGTAGCATGACTTGTCTTTCAACCGAACAAAGGACTGAACTGGCTGACAGTGCGTTTTGTCAATTCACTGGCATGTCATTAAAATGATGAAGCACCTTGCTGTGTTGGAGAGGTTTTTCAGGAAGAGAAGCAATAGTATTTGCCATTTGACTCTATGGACAATCAAAGAATGGTGCTGACAATTGTTATAGACCACCATACATCCATGACCACTCTTTCCTCAAATGGAAACAGACTATGTGGTCTCAAGTGTTCATATTATGCTGTTTGTAGCATAAAGGAGGAAAGGAATGAAATGCTAAGTCAGAGATTTAAGCAGAGCCTCTAACATGTAAAGCATACTTTTACAACAATTGCTTTGTGCAATTTGGATATATGAGGAGTTAAGCCAATGAATGTACAAGATAACTGTTTTCTGAAGTTAAAATAGGCATTACATTTCCAAACTAGCAATTACTACTACCTCACTTTTCTCTTACATTGCCTGAAATAGTATAGCCAGTGAACCACAAGCCACTTAAATCCACACTTTTACAATTAGGAATCAAACAAATTTACAGAGCAATCAGCAGTAGGAGTAAATATCAAAGGAAAAAACATCTGGATTTTCCAACTAAATCAATGTTTGGTGTTTCTTTTCACACACTGGCTATCACTTCCACAGACACCAATTTAACAGAAAAATTTCCCGACAATCACAAACTCGTAATCACTTGACAAAAAGTTGACAAATATTTGTCAAAATGACAATGCTCCAAGATGTTGTAAAATTCAAAACACTTTCAATGTTAGTGCAGTAGTAAAATCCTGTGTGATTAAGGGGGGAGAAAATTGAACCAATCACTAACATATACATTAGGTTTATGTTTTGTGCTGCATGGGAAAAATAATTGAGTTGTGCTACACCAAACATCAAAAAAAAAGGATGTCCTGGTAAGCACTGGCCCAGTTTTAATAATAGTAATCTCAGAAGATGAATTATAATAAATAAACTATTAAATTATTTCCTTAAGTGAAATTCCCTTAAGGCCAATATCAGTACTCTAAATATGCCTCCAATAATCTTATTCAAAAGCAACTTCAAAAGAGAAAAAAAATTATGTGTTTTAAAAATGCAATTAAAGGCACAAAAACATATACCTATTAAATAGTTAACTAAAGTATTGCACAAAATTACATGAGGGTCTATGCACGAAGAATAGCTGGATTAAATAAAGGAAAGACTTTCAATTTGATTATCTAAATTAAAATAGTTTGAGTAACTAAGATGTACTAATCATTTGGCAATTACTGACAATTTGCCAAATAGAATCAAGTGATTTGTAATCAATAATTTTTCTCTTAATATCTAAAAATCCCTTAATTACAATAATTAATGATTATCAGTGACTAATAAGATTCAAAATCAAGAACCATTGGTTCTTAAGGTTCTTTAAATAACAGCAATATGAACTTAAAACAATCATAATTTGAATAGAAGTGAACTTGATCCTTAGAATTTTGTAGTTATCGATTTGAATCCTTCAAAATTAATTAATTTTGTGATTCGATCCTGTTATTTATTCTGTTCTTGGTTGGACCACCAGATGGGGTATTTTGGAGACAGAGACAGAAAGAGAGAGAGAGACCCACACAGAACAGAAAACCACCCTTCAGACCACTGAGTACCCAATAATCATCAACCATTTGTTCTCATTTGAAGCAAGGCACAAATTTCCTCTTCAATCGATGCAGTAATAATGAAATGTATGGCCTTTATGACCGGAGGAGAATGCACAGATTCATATCAACAAATTTGAAGCAAAAGAGCTTTTCCTACTGATTTGCAATTATGGTTCTTTTTTCTGTTTACAGAAAAATTCTACAATAAGAACAGATATAGCTCTCATTACAGAAGTTATATACAAGACCATAAAACAAAGGATCAGAATAGTACTGGACTCACCTCGGCAAAACCCTCCTAATGCACTGGAAAGTGAACTGTCTTCTCCTAGACCAACGTTTACAGAATCTTATTTAGTTATTTACCAATACAGTGCTGAGTAGAACCTTCTGGTCCTTCAAGCCATGCTGCTCCAGCAACCCTGGATTAACCCTAACCTAATCATGGTTCAATTTACAATGACCAATTAACCTACCCAGTAGGTCTTTGGATTGTGGGAGGAAACCGGAGCACCAAGGGAAGCCCAGGCATTCCACAGGGAGGATGTACAGAGACCTCTTACAGAACAGCACTGGAAATGAATTCCAAACTCTAAAATGCTCCAAGACTTCAGAGCATTGTGCTAAGGCCCTAATTGCACTCAGTTAGCTCTGTTGGACTCAGATTAGAGGTTTGTCATGAGAAGCGATCATCAGACGGGCAGAGGGAAAGATACTGCGATGTTCTCAAAGTCTTCTTGAAAGTGCGCAATATCCCCGACTCCTGGGAACCTCTAGCTCATGATCACTCCAACAGCATTCAGGCTGGTATTGAGAAGCTTTTAGTTCATAGGTACATCTGTCTAGTGTAAACAGTGGCAGCAGTGCACAACCTCACACATTAACCACTCACATGCTTCATCATCAGCTCCTGCTTCAACTAGGGAAAACAGTATGGCTCCTAGATCAGCCACTTCTGAACCAGAGTGAAAGCAGTTCATCCTCACTTCCAAAATGGTTGTCGGAGTTGTAACTTTTGCTTAAGTGATTTATTATTGTCGATATTTTATTATCACAGCATGAAAAGTCATGAAGATACAAAACTGGCTCTAGAAAATAAATACAGCCATCCATCCAGACATAAATTCAATGCAAAACAGCAGCTTTAGGGAGTTAGTTGCAGTAGTTTAGACATTCTATTTTACTGCTTTTGTCATTGTGTTTAATTATTCCATTCACTTTCACTAATTTAAAAGCAGATTAATATTGTGAGTACAGTGGTAATATTGGGGCTGAGAAGCAGTTTCGATCAGAGGATCACAGCTTACTGTTTCTTGTCACTTGAAGGAATCTTTGAGGCTTCACAGAGTTTAAACCATTTCAAATTTCTCATATACTGGGAACACCTTTCTGAATATGGTGCATTTGAATCAAACTTACACACCTGCTTGTAACAATCAGCTTCCTGTGCAGTTCCCCGTTCCTCAGGAGCAGAACAGCCAAATTGTTTTTGAAATACCATTACAGTGCAGTTGATTGCACAGCCACAGACTTTACTCAAGCCCTGAAACAGGCCTGTCTTATTTACATAACCATCAGCAGCCTGCACTGATAAAGGGGGACAGGAATTTAGAAAAGAGGGCCAGTATCCTAGAAGATTAGGACTTTTGAGGTGCAATAGCAAGTACAGAAATTTGATTTCCTGGTGTAGGTCCAAACTTTGGAGTCTGCTTGATTAGAAGATAGAGTCAGCTGTCCCAAAATACTTTGAATTAATTTCACCAATGGAGTTTTGACTTTTTATTTCACCTCACTCCCCCTCACTTCTCCATTTTTGCTCTCTGCCCTCTACTGTCATTGCTGGTGCAGGGTCTCCACAGATGCTGCTTTACCCACCAGATTTCCTCCAGTACTTTGTTTTATTCTCCAGATTTCAGCATCTGCAGTCTCTCATTTATCTCCACTCAAAACCATGCTAGCCCAGATAAGCTTGAATTTCCAAATGTACATAAAATTTATCCCTTCACATTTTCTCCAATTACTTCTCTACCACTAACTCATGATTCACTGGCCTGTAGTTACACAGCTTTTTTGTGCTCTCCCTATTAAATAAAGGAACATCAACTGTTCTCCGCGTCTTCTGGCACTTCCCCTGTGACTAACAACGATGCAAGAATTTCCTTGTGCTTTATCCTCTCTTACTTTTCTGAACAAATACACTTCATCCAGCCCTTAAGATTATCAATACATGTTCCACGACATCCAATATATCCCCCTTTCTTAATACTGACCCACTCCCAATCATCTACATATCTCTCCCTGAAGTCACCATTTCCCACGTCTTTCTCTTCAGTGTGCACTGTATTATCTAGAAACATTCCCTGGTTCTACATAAAGATTACCCCTTTGGTCCTTAAGGTGTTCCATTTTCCTTGGCTATACCCTTGCTCCACATATTTTTTTGGAGGGACTCTCCCTATTCCAGCTTGCTAAGGATACTACTTCATCTCCTTTTTGCTCTCCTAATTCCTTTCTCTCCTGCACACACCATTTCTCAAGAAATTCACTCCATCCCATGTCTGTACCTGCGTTTTCTTTTTCCTTCATCACACCATCAACATTCTGTGTCATCCAAGGGCTTTTACTCTTACTGGAATCTGCTAGCTCTGAATTCTTATTAATTCTCATTTAAAAGGCCTACAAGCATATGCTACAACCCATTTTAACCAGGTCCTCTCTTTTGCTCTTGAAATCAGTTTTATAACAATTCAAGACCTTAACTTGAGGCTTATCTTTCCCTTTCCATTACTACTTGAAACTTTCCGAATTGAGGTCAATATTTCAAAAGTGTTCCCCCACCTATCCAGATCCATTTGCAAAGATCAAGCTTTACATCTCCCTGGTATTACTTTCTCACGTGTAGTCTCAAATCCCGTTCTTTTTTGAATAATGACAACAGTTATCCTAGCCAGAACATGTGGAAGAATTTCAACAGAATCAGTCTTTGCTAATGGCACCAATCGAATAGCTGAGATTGCACTTAAGAATGGACTTTCTATACTAGCTTTGGCATCAAGTCTTAAAGCATAATAGACAATAGACAACAGGTGCAGGAGTAGGCCATTCAGCCCTTCGAGCCAGCACCGCCATTCACTGTGATCATGGCTAATTATCCACAATCAGTACCCTTTTCCTGCCTTCTCCCCATATCCCTCAACTCCGCTATCTTTAAGAGCTCTATCTAACTCTTTCTTGAAAGAATCCAGAGATTCTTTAATTTAGAAACTTCTACAAAGAAACTTGGGGGAAAAGAGTGGGATTGACCAAGCAGTTGTTGACTTTGAAGTTATGTTTAACAAAATTATTTTTATACATCTTATGAATTTCAAGTGACTTTGCTAAAGTTTTCTTTTGTGGTCACTTTTCCCTTTGTTTCTCCTTCCATTCACTGATCCATTCATTTTCCACTAAATTTCTATACAAGAAAACAATTTCTTTCCAACTGATTAGCTAAGCAACAAGTACTATCCATCATTCTCACATACAGTGGCATGCAAATGTTTGGGCAGTCCTGGTCAAAATTTCTGTTGCTGTGAATAGTTAAGTGAGTAGAAGATGAACTGATCTCCAAAAGACAAAGTTAAAGGTGAAACATTCTTTTCAACATCTTAAGCAAGATTAGTGCATTATTTTTGTTTTGTACAATTTTAAAGTGGAAAAAAAAGGAAAGGAGCACCATGCAAAAGTTTGGGCACTCCAAGAAATGTGAGCTCTCAGATAACATTTACCAAGGTCTCAGACCTTAATTAGCTTGTTAGGGCTATGGCTTGTCACAGTCATCGTTAGGAAAGGCCTGGTGATGCAAATTTCAAAGCTGTATAAATACCTTGACTCCTCAAACCTTGTCCCAACAATCAGCAGCCATGGGCTCCTCTAAGCAGCTGCCTAGCACTCTGAAAATTAAAATAAATGATGCCCACAAAGCAGAAGGCGGCTATAAGAACATAGCAAAGCATTTTTAGGTAGCCTTTTCCTCAGTTTGCAATGTAATTAAGAAATAGCAGTTAACAGGAACGGTGGATGTCACGTTGAGGTCTGGAAGACCAAGAAAACTTTCCAAGAGAACTGCTCGTAGGGTTGTTAGAAAGGCAAATTAAAACCCCCGTATGACTGCAAAAGACCTTCAGGAAGACTTAGCAGACTCTGGAGTGGTGGTGCACTGTTCTACTGTGCAGCGACACCTGTACAAATATGACCTTCATGCAAGGGTCATCAGGAGAAAACATTTCCTGTGTCCTCACCACAAAATTCAGTGTCAGAAGTTTGCAAAGGAACATCTAAACAAGCCTGATGCATTTTAGAAACAAGTCCTGTGGACTGATGAAGTTAAAATAGAACTTTTTGGCCGCAATGAGCAAAGGTATGTTTGGAGAAAAAAGGGTGTAGAATTTCATGAAAAGAACATCTCTCCAACTGTTAAGCAGGGGGTGGATCGATCATGCTTTGGGCTTGTGTTGCAGCCAGTGGCACGGGGAACATTTCACTAGTATGGAAAGAATGAATTCAATTAAATACTGTACCAGCAAATTCTGGAAGCAAACATCACACAGTCTGTAAAAAAGCTGAAGATGAAAAGAGGATGGCTTCTACAACAGGATAATGATCCTAAACACACCTCAAAAGCCACAATGGACTACCTCAAGAGGTGCAAGCTGAAGGTTTTGCCATGGCCCTCACAGTCTCCCGACCTAAACATCATCAAAAATCTGTGGATCGACCTCAAAAGAGCAGTGCATGCAAGACGGCCCAAGAATCTCACAGAACTAGAAGCCTTTTGCAAGGAAGAATGGGCAAAAATCCCCCAAACAAAAATTGAAAGACTCTTAGCTGGCTACAGAAAGCATTTACAAGCTGTGATATTTTCCAAAGAGGGTGTTACTAAGTACTGACCATGCAGGGTGCCCAAACCTTTGCTTCGGGCCCTTTTCCTTTTTTGTTATTTTGAAACTGTAAAAGATGGAAATAAAAAAGTAATCTTTCTTAAAATATTAAAGAAATGTGTCATCTTTAACTTAATGCCTTGTGGAAACCAGGTCATCTTTTACTCGCTTAGCTATTCACAGTAACAGAAATTTTGACCAGGGTGCCCAAACTTTTGCATGCCACCGTATCTCTCATTTAGTGAAGAATTTAAATCAGCTAACTGTGGTTCATCCCTCCATTTCTCATACTCCATCACTCACCAATCTTCATCAACAAACTATGTGTATGCTGTCATCTGGTAATAATGATATAACTTAATTGTTTTATTCCATATGGCCTATTTCTTGAGAATCACAGCAGAATCACTGGAAGGATCTGAAGTGCTAACGTGCGAGACATGAAAGTTTTATTACTTTATAGGACGCAATTAGGCAATAATACATGGATTCAGTAGATAACTTGTACACTATTTAAAATATTTGTGTATTCCTATTACCTCAATGAGCACTATAGAGTGCTTATTTATTCTGGTACCTGGTTCTCCAATCCAACCACCCCTTATACTTTAAGACAGACATTTACTTGGGCTTTCTGGTGCTATGTTGGGAAGCTGTTGCAAAACTCCACCCTCCTCTGGTGGGCTTGCAGCAATGACTGGCCCATAATTTGGTGTGGAAAGATCACCACTGATCTTGTTACAATAATCTCTGGGCTGGGGAAGAGCTGAGCAGCCACACAAGGCAGGAAAGAACAGCTACCATTACAACCTACAGGTGATGGCAACAAAGACCATAGACTTCTCATCATATGGTGTGGGTGTTCCAGTCCTCATGCAATGGTGCTGTAGGTCAGTGTTGTGAAGATTAATAGCTCAACCTAACAGTGTCTCCATAGTGAGCCAGGGCAATGCAGTCCTGGATTCTCATCAGGTTTCTGGCACCTAGGTTCATGACAAAGCAGTAAAAAGGACCAGGGTTTGTGCTAGATCTCCAACACAGATTTCTCAGCGTTACATCATATTTAATATATGTGATATACACAAACACACACTAAAATAACTCCCATTAGTGTGAATTTCATAGAATTTCTGGAAAAGCATTTTGAGCACAAAGCAATGTACCTATGTGCTTGTTATAAAATAATACATCCTTTAAAATTTCCAATATTATCCAGATTAAGTTCTGCATCAGGAAGAGTAAAAGTAATATAGAGAAGTGTTCCTTTTTTCATAGAGTTTTTCTATCAAATCCATAATGGTAGCTTATAAAGAGTGCAAGAATATTTTAACAAACACATTAAAAGCTGAATAATTATAAAATTATTTTGTACTATTAAATATCATTTAGGTTAACCACATCTCTAAAAATTGGCGATCAACAGGATTCATGCTTATTGCAGCTGATTGGAAGGCAAGCGGATACAATAGGGTCTTTTAAGGCAGATGCAATAGGGTCTTTTAAGAGACTCTTAGATAGGTACACAGAGCTTGGAAAAATAGAGACTGTAGGGAAATTCTATGCAGTTTCTATAATAGGTTACATGTATGGCACAACATTGTGGGCCAAAGGGCCTGTAATGGGCTGTATATTTCTGTTTCTATTACATTAACTTGGAGTTGCAAAGACCCAGGATATGATCAAATATTTGATGACCGTTTTTAAAACTATACAGCTAAGGGTTTGTAACAGTCAAGGGTAAACCTTCAGCTATAAATGTGGGACATGTCTACGAGCATAGTTGATTAACCCCTAATCATCCAGCTGCTCTTGGACCCAATTGTAAGTGTAATTACCTTTTTGTCAGGTACAATTTGCCTGATAAACATGTCAGAACACTTGCTGCTTAGTCTATTTCAACAGATAACTGCTGCCCATCCACAGCCTCCAGGCACAATTACAAAAGAAGAGGGCTGTTATAAAACACATAGAAGCTAATGCACTAAAGGAGCCAAAAAAAAGAAATACCCACCTGACCTCTGGATAACCCAAGCAGGAGATTAGCCTATTTCCAAACAAGCAGACTGTCACACATAGCTTGGCCAATTGCACCCATTGCCACTGTGCATACAGTTCTTACACAAGCTAATGAGGGCAGACTGCTATGCTATTATTTCTGTACCCTTTCTTAAGCCAAGTACTGCAAATGCTTTACATCAATGCAACAGCAGAAAAGGCCCAACGTCAAAATGAGCACAAAGGGTGAAAAAGTTCAAAAACAGATTTTAATTGGAACTCTAATACCAATGCTGCAGAATCATGAGAAACTCGGTGTTCGCTTTGATAATACTGGATGCTTTGTGTGTTAGTAATTTGGTCAAATAACTTGGAACTCTTAAAAAACTTTAAAATGTTTCTGAAAAAGCACCTCAGAACTTACTGATTATTTACCATATAAAAATGCTAATAACATTATTGTCGCAGTTGGTCTTTTAATTAAGATGAATTAAACTGCTTCTTTTATCAGGTGTTGACTGGGTCCCAGACATATTTACTCATTCCTATTAGTACCCATCCCCTCTCATTCCCTACCGGGAATGACTATCAAGGAAATGAATGTATACAAACTCTTAACAGTGTTATACACACTACAAAGCTAACACTTCCTGAGATGGCAGCAGTTTATTACCAGCTCAATGGCCAAACTATAAAAATTACCTATACTTCACGGGTTTGCGTCACATACCAAAATCCCACAAAATCCTTGACTTTTTTTTATTAAACCTGCTTTCACTTTGATCAGAGGTGCAAACAGCCTTCTCTGGGGGATATGAAAGCCACCTGCTGTTGTTGGCAAGGCAGCTGCTAATTGGTAGAAAAAAATCTTCAGAACTTGCTTAACAGATCCCAGGTTTTTTTAAAAAAACAGCAAAGTAAAAAGCAGAATTGATTGTGGCACATTGAAAGGCTGCTCATGGGGATGATGCATCAAAGGAAAATACAACAAGCTTTATGCCCGAGATCCATAAAATACAACTCTCAAAGCCAATTTCAAATGTCTTCAATTACATTAAAATTTACTTGAAAAAATACACAAATGCATTCAGTATTTTTGCACTACACTAATATTAAATAGAAATTCTGCCACAATTTGTAAAGAATGGTTCCCTGTACACTAAACATATGCATTGAATGGAACTCCCATAAGTTTTGACAGCTGGAATAGAGGGATTTGATATTTTCTGAGG
Source organism: Mobula birostris (assembly GCF_030028105.1). NCBI lineage: Eukaryota > Metazoa > Chordata > Chondrichthyes > Myliobatiformes > Myliobatidae > Mobula > Mobula birostris. The sequence goes on from NC_092390.1 coordinate 38,359,912, forward strand.
ATGAAGTCGGGTATTTGGGTTCACACTAATCCTGCTCTACCTTCAGTTCTCTCCACAGGCAACGTACCTTTTCAAATCTAGAACTAAGTCTGGTCTTGTTATATTCATAACAGAGCCCAACAGAACCACTGCTGTTTTAATCTCAGACACACCCACTTAACCCAGGTCTAAGGACAAAAACAAATGCAAGCAATGGGACTGAAAATTATCCTGCTGGTGGGCTATTATTTGAGAAAATCCTACAAGTTATAAAAAGCATGCAAAAATAAAATCAGAAGTACACAATACTTTGAATTTTAAAGGTGCTTTGCGATCATGGCCCATCAAAAAATTAGTTGGGGTACAATTCTACATGATGCAAAATGCTGCTGTAATATTTTCCCCCCATATTAATATGAATGTGTTTCAGATATACACCAGTGTGAAAGTGGTGGATAGTATTCAGTGGTTCAGGTTGATATAATTTTCTCTATGCAGAGAAACTGGCATTTTCAGAACACAAGCACAGCTTTGGATGACCAAGGAAAAGGGTAGAGGAGATCTCAGACCCTGCACAAATCAGAGATTTGTGTTACCTGCTAAAAGAACCCCAAAGCAGACATCCCACCTCTCCCGGAAGTTCCGGGAGTCTCCCGCATATTAATAGTGGCTCCCTGATGCCCGCAAATTATATACAATATCATGGAAATCAATTTTTTTTTGAGAGCGAGCGAGAGAAAGCAAGAGAGAGCGTGAGAGCGACCACGAGAGAGAGAGCGAGAAAGAAAGCAAGAGCGCTTGAGAGCGCGCGAGCAACGAGAGAGAGCGCACGCCATGGCAGAGTGTTCCAAAAAAAATATAAAACGTACATCACCCCAGACTACACTAAAGTGTACCCCTGCTTAATAGGGGTCAAAAATAATGACAGTGTTGCTCGCTGCACTGTTTGCAACAGTGACTTTTCTATTTCCCATGGTGGGTTAAGACTGTAAAAGATGTGTTGAGGTGAGTTTAACAGGTGTCATTCGTTCATTAGCATAGCTAACGTTATTTAAACTAGCTGGCTAGCTGCTAAGGAGCTACTCTATTGCAGACATCCCACCTCTCCCGAAAGTCTCCCGCAAATTGATGGTGCTACCTCCCTGAAATGAGTTTTTGCAGGGTGGGATGTCTGCCAAAGGACAGGAAGGCATCATCAATGCTAGCTCTACAAAATCCTCTAAATCCATTGGAAGAAGCAAACCAACTTGAGTGCCCCCTCCCAGCTGCCTTTGAAGCCATAACTGCTTTTATTTGGCTCTCGAATTGCCAAAAGAGTCGATTGAGTTCCATTGGAGAGGGATGAGCAGGTAAACATTCAAGGATGTTTTCAAAACCTCCTTGAGAGTGCAACATCCAGCTGACTTCTAAGTATCCCTGTCCCATAACTGAAGTGAAGAAGGAAATCAAGGATGTCAATCAGAAGCAGATGGAACTCACTATATTCATTCACCTCAGAAACCACAAGAGTTGGAGTAGAAGCTTAATCCTGAGGGTTCACTTTAGAGAAGGAAACAATTGGCCTCAATAAATGTGTGAGAGTACTTCTTTGACTGCAGCACATATCATTCCAATGATTTCTGGATCATTTTAAAATGTTGGCAGAAAATAAAAGCTTATACAATAACATTAAAAAGTAACCAATTACTAGATCAGAGTGTGGCTGAGATATCTGTCTGAGCTACAATTACTTTATTAAATACAATTCTACCTAATAATAGTTGTGGAATTTATATTAAACTGAGAAACAAAAAAAATAAGATTCCAATTTCATTATTTTGTATTGGTTAGAGTATTACTGAACATATTTTCAATCAAATTATTTTCCAGTCTTTGAGATCAACGTGCCACCAATTTATATAATTTGCAAAGGAGAATTTTAAAGGCAACATAATCTGCACACAAGGGTATTAATTAATTAGGCTCCTTAGTAGTTGTGGATTCTGCATGGAATAGTTACTCTCTATTGGGAGAAGTTGAATGGATTTGATGTTATTCTTCTCAGCTGGGGAAGTGAATTTCTATCAAATCTGCTTCCTTTGCTGACATGAGCAAGGGTGTTTTGACTGGGTATAATGAGTTAGAGATCAAAGAAAATTTCTAACACTGTAAAATAGCTTGCATGTATAGTTTTGTTTAAATAAAGCACAGACAGCTTTGTGGTTTCAAAAGGAATTTTGAGCTGCCAATAAATTACCCTCTTCATTTAAAGTGGATGTACTTGGGTGACAGAGCAAAAGGTTTTTGATTATATAGTTTTTCATATATAACATTTTATATAGACATTTAAACTCATTCAACATTCTGTTTGGGGCAAATTAATCTCAAGATTCAAACAATACACTATCTAGATTTGAATTTGAATACATATAAACCTTACAAGACAAATGAGTGAAATACTGAAAACATTTAATTTACTGAAGTAGAATGCAAAAACATATACACAAAAAAATGTTTGAATGAGACAACACTGCAAATGTATGCAACTTCATATTATGCTGCAATTGCTAATGTTCTCGTGGAAATCAGCGCCATTGGCAGAAAGACAACAGCAGCACCATGATCTTTTTATCAACTAGTGGGATGTGCATGTCTTTAACCTATTGTATGATTAAAATAAAGCTTTTCCAATAATACCTGACTTTTTGCACAGCTCAGGAATAGGACATGGACCCCCAACTTTGAAAACAACATGCTGCACTACAGATGACACACAGGTGCAATACTATTTCTAACACTGGTCATTCTTAATAATATCCTAGATCAGTCTGCTAATTAACTGGGCAGATGTCCAACATAGATAAATGCATAGTGAAAACTATGGAAACATTTGGTTGGCAACCAGCTAAGATTTTTGTCCTAGTACTGTATGGACTGGATTCAGCATAGCATTTAGAAGAAGGTTGTGCTAACCCACCGCTGCAACACTCACCTCAGCTATTACAGATTACTCAGTATAGCCTCTCAAAGAGCACAATAAAAATAAATTCCACTTGGATTTGTTCTCTATAATTCACACAAAAAGTATAAAGATTAGATTAACAATTATAGCAAATACACTTGTTTTTAAGTCAACTGACAGGTAGTCAGGTAATTGTCAGAACATGATTGGATTAAAACTGATCTCAAATTATATCAATTCACTTCATTTATTCATTAAGCAATAGCAATATTAACTGTCTCTGGGCAAATTTGAGATGTTCACAGGATAAAGTCATCTAAACATTTTTTTCAGGTATTTAAGTTTATTCAGTTTTCAATTACTCCCTGGCAGCTTTCATTCTCTGCCTTTCTCTGGCGAAGGTCACAGTTCAATTCTGCTTCTTGTACATTTGTCTTCATCAAGAATAACTTTATTGACTTTCTCAAATGTTTGAGGTCTCTCTAGCCGAAAGGGGGCATAACTATACTCAAACAGGTGGCATTCTAATACTATTTATCCACTCCCATTATTCCTCTAGGCTTGTCAGCTATTTAGGAATGTGCCATTTGAGTCTCTTCTGTTAAGGTCGTGATACAGTATGGGAGTTGATAATGGGATCATGCTTATTTAAATCAGAAATAGACAAAGTAATTTCATTTTTCCTATTTTCTGCTTGTGACTTATTGCAAACTACTCCCTGCAGATCCACCCATTACTATTACTTCTACTCTTAAATCTCAGTTGTCTGTCTTAATGAATCACTGATAATACCAATACCTCTCATCTCCTAGGAGCATTAGGAACCAGAAGCCTTTAGTTTTTCACCCACTGTATGTCTACTGTTTCCCCACTGTAGTAGGTACTATCTGGCTATACTACCACAGAGACCAACACAATCTAATACATCGAATCCAAATCTCTAGGTAATCCTAGCCTTGGAAATAGTAATCACATTTTCTTTTTTGTTGCAGTATTTATACCCATCAGCAGCTGCCACACAATTTGAATTATATTCTTTAACAAAAAAATTAAAGACTTTGCTTAATGGGTCAGTTTCTTTTATTAATGAAGCAAGCTAAATGAAACTAAAATAATCCTAACAAGGGTTGCCTATGGAAGTAACAGAAACTGTACAGACTTCAAAAGTGAATTTTTCAAATATTGTGGGTAAGAAACATCTCCCTAAAGTATGAAAGATATTAAAAGGAAGTGAACCTCAAAACAGTGAACTGATGGAAAATTAAATATACTTAATGGACTTTATCTATCAAGATAAAAAAAAACTGAGGTCGGATCAGGAAAAGGAAGAGCTGTTGCCAGGGTGCACATCCTTGGAAGGATGAATGTGCTGAATGGGAAGCTTAAATTTCTGAATTGATTCAGAACAATGTGGGTCTCTCAGAGGTATATTCAGTGACTACTTTGAATGGACCCCATGGTGCCACTGTGAGTTAATCAGGATTTTCAGGTGCAAGGACAAAATTTAAATTTAACCAAATTGAAGGCATTTGGAATGAAGGGGATAGATCATCTCATTCACAAAAACATCTCATTTGCTCATTTTGTGATCTTGAAAGGCAAAGGCATTATGGAACACAGAGTCACAAAATTTTTTAATTATGGAGTTTGGGCACACAGCTGGGAAAGGTATTTAAAATCAGAGAACAAGTCCTACTTGAAGGAGTCCCTGGAGGAGAAAACAAAGAATGCTGCAGCCCAGTGGTAGCTCTGGGCTTTGTGTAAGGAGATGAGGTTTAGGAAAGTGAATAAACTCTTACTGGCCTGGGAGCAGCATTTAAAGACTCTGTTGATCTTGATCTCACGAAAGGCTAATTGGACAAGAGTGGGGAAACAGCATAGAGGATTAGCATTTACTTGATGTATTAACATTTTTCCATAAGTCATATATAACTAAACAGATGAAGCTGAAAGGCATCACAATAGTCAGATCAAAGAAAATATAATATAGAAGAGGAAAAATAAACTTATGATTGCATGCACTACTGAATTGTTAATTTTTTTTTGAATAGGGTGACCATGAGGAAATACGCAAGCTTATTACAAAATACATATCATTGGTTGAAAGTTTACTAAAAGACTTCCATTTGCAATAATTCTAAGAATTCTGAATTCCCGCAGGTCTGATATTAAAGTCTACTAAATTGCAAAATTTAAATTAACTCTTATTCTTTTCCAAGTAGAACAATTATTAATTTAAATTTTGCTTAGACAACAATGATAGGGACACAAAGCCACAAATCATTTGAAGGATCCAGCCATCATACAAGATCTTTATATAAACCATAAAGAATTGTATCTGCCTCCACAGTTATGTAAAATGAAAAAAAGTTAGGACAAATGTAGGCATCTTGCAGTCAAAAACAATTTGTAACACAGGAAAGAATTAAACTTTTTTTTGTCTCTTCAGAAATGAAAAATACTTTCCAGGTATGCTTTAAAAAAAACTTGCAAAACCAAATTAAAATAAAGTAGTATTGGTAAGTTGGTAAGGAAAGTAGTAATGGAGAAATTAAAGAGCCAGGCAGCTGATGACCAAATCAGATAATGTGCAAAACAAAACCATGGAAAATGAATGTATTAGTTGTCATCTTCCAAAATTCTATGGATAATAGAACAATATCCACAGTTAGAAGTGTAGCAACTGTAACTTTAAATATTGAAAGAAAAATAAAGCAGACAGAAAACTTAAAATACCAGTGGTATGAAAAACCACATTAAGGAGCTGATAACAGGACATTCAGGAAATGTCAGCAGGATTAGACCAAGTTATGAAAGGAAAATTGTGCCTCCAAAACTAAAGGAGTTTTTATTTAAAAAGGACATAACTAAGGGAATAGATAAGACAGAACAAGTGAAATTAGTAACCTTGGATTTTCAGGAGATGTTTGATCACTGCATGGATTAAAAATTGGTTAACAGGCAGGAAATCAGCAGAAATAAATTTGACTTACTTGGGGTGAAGTTGTGACTAGTGGGATACTGCAGGTTCAGTGTTTTGGTCCAGTTATTCAAGGAACAATGATTTAAATGAAGGAAAACAACTATTATTAATAAATTTGCCAGCAACATAAAATTGAGTGAGATTTTGATATGAGAATGCATTTCCAAGACAACGGACTTGTTTAGTGAATAAGCAGATACCTAACAAATGCAGTCTAATGTGGATTTAAAAAAATTCTGCAATGGTAGAAAAATAAGAAATTAAGTTTGTTTAAGCGGTAATTGACTGAAAGATGTTGATGCACAAAATGTTGAGGTCCTTGTGCGCTAGTCAACAGAGCAAGTATGCAGGTACCAATAAACTATTTCCCATCTTTACAAGAGGTTCAAGTGAGGAGTCTTTCTTTAAATATCAGGGCTTTGGTGGGATTAGTGGATACCTGGATTAATATGTTAAATTTTGATATTACTTAAAAAGAGGATGTACTGTATATACCACAGAGAGAAATAGGCAAAGCCTCCCAGGGATGGCAGAACTATTGTACGAGACTAGGTCAGTTTTCAGTTGAGTTCAGAAAAATGAAAGGACATCTCATTAGAAGGAACAAAATTCCATCAGAGGCACACAGAAGGGAAGGCAGGCAGGATCTTTGTTTTCTGGCTGGGAGTTCCAGAACAAGTGGGGGGTGGGGGGAGGTGTTGTTAACACAATTAGGACTGAGATGAGAAACTTCTTCATTTTGAGAATGTGAACCTATGGAAAGAAAGCAGCTTTGTCAGTGAATACATTTCCTGACACAAAATGATCAAAAACTACAGGGAAAACTCAGCAACATTGTATTGAGATGCAGCTTGATAGGACTATTTGTATATTTTATTTTTATCTATTTATAGTACTTAGTCCATTGTCAAGTATAGCAATTACAATGATAAAAGTTTATAAAATTATGATTTAGGCACCAGAATTTTAATGCATTTCTTCACCTTTTCTCCTTGTCATTTGACAACATCTCAAATGACATTTTACCACCACAAATTATTAAGCTTTTGCCCAGTAATATCTAGCAACTGACAATTCAATAACTTCGGATATTTTGAGGAATCGTGTAATGTCCAAGTACAAAATCTCTCTGCTATTGAATTTCCATTTTTCATCTTTCTCAATTTGTCTCTTTATGTTACACCACCCAGAAATGCTGAATCTTATTGGGGTATAATATTAATTGTGCTCACCCTTTAGGTAAATTTTAAGCTTTGCTATGTAGAGCTAACAGAAAAAATGCTGCTAAATAATGTAATTTAAAATTAAATTGAAGTTGTGAATGAATCCAAGATTAACTTCTATAATATGGATGTCAACTCTAAGCACAATGAAGTCATTCCATTCATACCACAGGAATACCATCTAGTACAGACCATGCACCACAGGCAGCAACATACACCATAAAATTGATGATGGAAAAGCATGAGGAAAAGCTCTCTTAAATGTAGATCCTATCGTGTCAGAGCCTGATTTGCCTAATCCATGTGATAGGAGAATTTTAAAACTTTAAACAATACAGTCCCTTAATATAATATTACTTTATACATTTTAAGAGGCAATTCTAAGTAGCAATTAGAATGTGCAGAAACTGAAAAATCGTGTAGGAGCTTTTGAAAAATCAAGAGTGTTGTGGCAACGTTTCAGAAAAGATTCAGCAAACACAATTAAGCTGTCACCAAGTCAAAAGAACAATATAGGCTTGAAATTATAATTAGCAACCATAATGAATGCCTAATAGAGTCACTGGTCTGGGTGCTATTGTAGCTACACATGCATTAACATGTTCAAGTTTCTCTCTTAAATTAAAATACAGAAGTGCTTTAGTAGAGTAGCAAAGCAGTTAATACTGCCACCTCTCAGCTCAAGACCCAGGTTTGATCATGATATTGGGTGCTGAGAGCAGAGTTTGCATGTTCTCTACATAATTGCATGAACTTCCCCAAATTTCCAGTTCCATCCCACATAACAGACATGCTGATTGGTAGGCAGAAACAATGAGATGGGAGCAGGGAGAAAGAGTGCAGGAATTTGAAAGAAGAGTTGGTGGGGACGTGTTAAGAAACAGAATTCAGAATCAGGTTTATTAACACCGGTATGTGACGTGAAATTTGTTAACTTAGCAGCAGCAGTTCAATGCAATACATAACCTAGCAGAGAGAAAAAAATAATTAAAATAAAACATAATAAACAATTAAATCAATTACATATTTTGAATAGATTTAAAAATGTGCAAAAACAGAAATACTGTATATTAAAAAAAATGAGGTAGTGCCCAAAGCTTCAAAGTCCATTTAGAAATCGGATGGCAAAGGGGAAGAAGCTGTTCCTGAATCACTGAGTGTGTGAGCCTCTGTATCTCCTACCTGATGGCAACAGTGAGAAAAGGGCATGCCCTGGGTGCTGGAGGTCTTTAATAATGGACACTGCCTCTCTGAGACACCGCTCCCTGGGTACTTTGTAGGCTAGTGCCCAAAATGGAGCTGACTAGATTGATAAGAATTAATATTATTGTAGATATAGAAGGCTGCAAGGCCATGCTGTGTGATTATATAAACACCACAAGCATTCTCCATAAGACCCAGGAGCAGAATTAGGGCATTATGAGAATGCCTCCCTGTAACACTTGATAATCAAGAACCTATCAACCTCCACTTCAAATACACCTGATGATTTGGACTCCAGTCTTCTGTAGCAATTCTAAAGAGACAACTTTGTACTCTGAGGCTATGTCCCATGATCCCAGGATTCCCCCTCTATTGGGAGCATCCTCTCAATGTTCACTAAGTATTTTAATATTCAATAGGTTTTAATGAGATCTCCCCTCATTCTTCTGAACTCCAGCCAGTACAGTCTCAGAGCCATCAAACACTCATGTTAACCCTTTCACTGTTGGGATCATTCTCATAAACCTCCTCTGGACCATAATAGTAATTTCAAACCCAGTATTTTTTAAGTTTAAGAATGTCAAACTTTTGAGATGGCAAGATCTAAAATACTTGAGAGCAAGTGTATCAGACTTCAAATTATATTTGCTTCTGAAATTACTTAAATATCTGACAGCATAATCCCTATCAATTTACCCTGATTACCAGGACTGGGACACGAGTAGATGTAGTGGTGCAGTAGTTTGGTATAAAGTGAAGGATTCTGGCTAGGCATATTGTAGGTACCTGTAAAAGATCTTAATACCAAATTGTAATAAATGAAACTTACTGTAAAACCATGTTCATCCTAACAAGAACCTTGGTTTTAAAATTTAAAATAATTTTCCAGAAGGAACGCAACTTTAAAGTATATGTTGGCATCAAAATTCCAGCATTACAGACCAATTTATCTGTCAGAAATTTTAAAAAGTGAGGAGTAGCAATATGTCCCAGATCTTGCTGGAAAATAAACATGAAATTGCAAGCAGGAATTCTTCAGCCAGCTGGTGGTTGCAGGATTATGACTAAATACATCCTACAGGCATATGAAATATCATGCCTTCAGTAGTCACATCCTCCCTCAGTAATTTGTTTAGACACCACTTTTAAAAAGCACACTTTTTAATGCCTTGGATTTCTTCTCCAAAATAAGAGTGACTGCATTTTAGACACATCTATAATACACTGATATCCTTACATATCCAACTTAATTGTCTTTAATATTTACAGGGCAATACCAGTTTCAGATATTCTTATGTCCAAAGATTTGCATGCATCAGCACTTTATAATCTTATTATGATAAAGAAACTATGGTAATTACCTTCTTCTGTTCTTGATTTCACTAGTTCTGGAGTTCCACCTTTTTAAAAAGGCAAAAAGCTGGAATTCATCATCTCACTGTCAGTATTTAATCCTTGAATGCTACTCTCTACTAACAATACCCCTTATCAATGGCATATAAAACATGACATCAGATTACAGTGCAAATAAACATGACCACTGATGTTAGGAGTAATTGATTAGCATTACTTAAAATTGTTCTCAAAATAATTGATTTACATATTTACAGCAGGATATTAGAGTTCAGATTTGCCCAGTAAATAAATACATCTTACAAATGTACTGAATAAAATTTTCATCTTGACAGTGCATGTTTTGCACAAGGATAGTCTTCCAAAAATTAACTGAACATTTTTAATGTTCAATTAACAAAATGAAGCAATAAAACTATTTCACCCTGTGTTGATTTTAACCTGACAACTTTATCTCTAGGCACATTGTTCAATTCAGGATTTTTAAACAGAATTTGTTCCTACATCCCAACTAATCCTATACATCCACAGTCTAAATTAAGGAAGAAAAGGAGATGCTATTGAGACAGCCAGTTTCCATTAGTGATCCAATGATTGGCAGTGGGATCATGACCTCTCAATCTCGGGTCACCTACTTTTCTAAAAAGGGCAATCCCTCTGATCCATCTTTTAGCCACAGCTTCTCATCCAATCCCAAGCCTCTTGCCTTTTAGCTTTGATTTGGTGCAGGCTTTCCTTGGTATCACTCTCTACCTGTCATCAGCTCTTCTGTAAAGCGGTGCAAGTATCAAGATTCTAACCCTGGGGCACAATCCGGGTGGGCAGGTAAAACCTGGCCATTGGAACTACTTCCTTATCTTTCATAACCTCGGAGGCATGGCAGAGTATCAAATTCAAACTGGAGAACAGTACATGAAACAGCCAGATGCCCCAATGGAGAAGTTCCTTATAAAAGGCACTGTTTCCTTCACAGTCTGCTTGAAAAGAAATGTCATCTATCACATTAAAAAATAAATGGATCATAGGATTGTATGACAGGCAAATTGGCACATGGTATTCGTACTGCAGGTGAGTGCTGAAAAACACAAGTGCTTGTGTTTTTTTCTGCATTCCCGATATATCGTCACTCACAAGGCAGAGAAACTGAAGGCGGTTTAGACTGCTTGATTAATGTGAAAACATCTGATCCCTAATGAGAACATTGTACCAGAGCTACCTACAAAAGAAAAAGTTTAAAGCATTTATTTACACAATGATTCAGTGAATTAGATACATATACAAATGCAAAGATATAATGTATGCTTTTCTACACTCTTGTTCATTTCCATGCAGAACAAAGACCTGGATCTATATACAGTGGATTCTAGTTCATTGGACCTTCAGTTAATCGCAGCAGCTGTTTATTTGGGACAACCCTTAAAGAACAAAAACTAATTGAGAAAATAGCCAGGATTCCCTTCATTTATTTGGGAATTATGCTGTTTAATTGGGCAGGAAACTGTTAATGAACAGTTTCAAACTAGCATCAGTCGCGTGTACTTGCTCGGCCGTTAGACAACAAATTCTGCAAGCAAACAGTTTTTAAATAGCATCAGTTGCATGTGTTTGTGTTCAAAAAGCAGTGATTTTTGTCACTGATAGTTGGTGAGAAATAAACAGCAAGACAATTCAGAACTGTTTTGCTCACTGCAGCTTCAAGCATTCAGACTTGGGAGATGCCAGAAATGGCCAGGAGTGAAAATGAAACAATTTCATTACATTAACAAGCTAAAAACTATGAAGAATTTGAAGGTATCAACAATCATCTTCAATGTTATGAAGGAAATGAAGACCGAGGATGCAACCATCGTATGAAGGCAGTCCATGGTCTGCACTAGGCATCTGTGCTTAATCTGTTCATTTAAGTCAAAGAATGCATCACAGATGAATTCCTCCATTGGCAAGTATTAAGAACTAATAGTTTTATAGTACAACAACAGTATTGGTAGTGTTCTAATTTGTTCTGTATTTTATTTAAATACATAATTTGTTACTTTTTTCCATATACCTCTAACTATTTCCATGAATCTCTCTCCACAGATTCTATCTAACTTGCTGGCTGTAAGGGATATTACTATACGAGTGCCATCTATGAATGTTCGTGCATTAGGAAAGACTGTAATGAGAGCAAATCCATGTATTAAGAGAAATTCTTCTTTCCCGACTGGAGCTAAGTAACAATCTATGATATACCAGGCAGCATCTATGGAAAAAAAGAGTGTTTCAGCCCAAAACATTGACAGTACTTTTCTCCCCATAGACGGTGCCTGTCCTCCAGCATTTTGTGTGCGTTGCTTAGATTTCCAGCATCTACAGATTTTCTCTAATCTCTGATATAGCAAAGATCAGCTGAATGGACTGCTAGGAAGCTAAGTGCCCATGACCTTGATCAAACCTGGGGCGATACTTGAGGTTGCAGGCAATCAGAGAGATCACAGTAGGAACTGTCTTGCTGAAACCTAGCTCTCCAAGCAATTTTTGATCGGGGATAAGCTAATTATGAAAATGGATCGCCATAGCTCAGGATGGATCAGCCCTTCTATGTCTCCCCCACATAGTCCTGTAAAGTCAATGATCTATCATCATGCCATCCAATATGATTGGATGGAAGAAGAACCTCGCTTTGGACGTAGAAGTAATTTAGAATGCAAGATCAAGATAGGAGGGTGAACGGTGTGTGTTAGGACTAGGTGCTGATGCTGCACAAGACAGAAATTTGACTGTTGGCCCTTTAAACAACATTTTATGGAGAAGTTGGCAAAAGTTGGTTGTTCTGCAAGTAACAAGAACTATCATTTATCAGAACATAACCACAAAGATGCTGGAAATCTTAAGCAATGCACAATAAGTGCTGGAGGAACACAACAAGACGGAGGCAACTATGGAGAGGAATAAATGGGCAGCATTTTGGGCTGAGACCCTTCATCAGGACAAAAAAGGGAGAAGGCAAAATAACTGCCCTCTCCTGATTTCTTCTTCTTCAGCCTTTCATCTCTTTTACTCATCACCTCCCAGATGCTTACTTCATCTCCCCCTTCCCTCTCACCTATTATCTATCAGCCTGTACCTCATCCATTCCATCCACATTCTTTTCTGGCCCCTTCCCCCTTCTTTTCCTCTCATGATAAAAGGTCTCAGCCTGAAATGCCGACTAGTTACTCCCCAACATAGATGTTGCTTGACTTGCTGAATTCCTCCAGCACTGTGTGTGTATGTATGTATCAAAGCAGCAAGGTTACAATCCATATTAGAAATTATTATGTGTTGTACTACTTTTGATAATATTTGACAGAGCATTAAAACGTTTTGGAATCAGAAACTTTTCATTTTAAGCTTCCATTTGCCATTTAGTTTTCTCAACTACATCACTGATATCAAAGTGTAGAAACACAAGCTCAAAAGGCTAACCAATGGGTTAAAAATGTTTGTATCAAAATGGATTAGAATCTAAAATCAGAAGAGAAGCTGTGATTGTACAATGAGAACTGACAATTTTTCCATGAAAGGAAATGCTTCAATAAGGAGCACAATACTGGATGTCATTTTGTTTCTTCTCATAGGAAACATCCCAATGTTGCAGGTCTCCCATTATCCAACTGTGATTTTGCCTCTAGTTTAGATGCTAATCGATATATGCCAGATACTCTGCTTATAAATCATCTTCTCTATTCTGAAACGTGTCCACACCATCAAGGAGATCAAGGAGTGAATGACAGGATCTGTCTGGTGACAAGTTATGAACAATGCAAGAGCTACAACACCAAACATCATCAAATAGCTGAAAGGGGATAGAGGACAGTCTGTTCATGAAGGTTTCAGGAAGATCAAGGAATCACAGTAGATATAACATAGAAACCCTACAGCACAATACAGGCCCTTCAGCCCATAAAGTTATGCTGAACATGTCCCTACCTTAGAAATGACTAGGCTTACCCATAGCCCCCTATTTTTCTAAGCTCCATGTACCTATCCAAAAGTCTCTTAAAAGACCTTATCATATCCGCCTCCACCACCATTGCCGGCAGCCCATTCCACGCACTCACCGCTCTGTGTAAAAAAAAAACTTACCCCTGACATCTCCTCTGTACCTACTCCCCAGCAGCTTAAACCTGCCATCCCCTCCCCCACCCCTTACTGGTTTTTCACCTGGCACCTACCAGCCTTCTCCTTCCCACCCTCCCCCCACCTTCTTCATAGGGCCTCTGCCCCTTCCCTCTTCAGTCCTGATGAAGGGTTCCGGCCTGAAATGTTGACTGATCGTTTCCACAGATGCTGCCCCACCTGCTGAGTTCTTCCAATGTGTTGTGAGTGTTGCTTTGACCCCAGCATCTGCAGATTATTTTGTGTTTACCTTAAACTTGTGTCCTCTTGTGGCAACCATTTCAGCCCTGGGGAAAATGCCTCTGACTATCCACACGATCAATGCCTCTCATCATCTTATACACCTCTATCAGGTCACCTCTCATCCTCTGTCGATCCAAGGAGAAAAGGCCTTGTTCACGCAACCTGTTTTCATAAGGCATGCTCCCCAATCCAGGCAACATCCTTGTAAATCTCCTCTGCACCTTTTCTATGGTTTCCATACCCTTCCTGTAGTGAGGTGACCAGAACTGAGCACGGTACTCCAAGTGGGGTCTGACCAGGGTCCTATATAGCTGCAACATTACCCCTCGGCTCCTAAACTCACACTTATCTGGGTTGAACTCCATCTGCCACTTCTCAGCTCAGTTTTGCATCCTATCAATGTCCCGCTGTAACCTCTGACAGCCCTCCACACTATCCACAACACCTCCAACCTTTGTGTCATCAGCAAGTTTGCTAACCCATCCCTCCATTTCTTCATTCGGGTCATTTATAAAAAATCACAGAGAAGGGGTCCCAGAACAGATCCCTGAGGCACACCACTGGTGACCGACTACAGAATGTGACCCATCTACAACCACTCTGCCTTTTGTGGGCAAGCCAGTTCTGGATCCAGTAAGCGATGTCCCCTGGGATCCCATGCCTCCTTACTTTCTCAATAAGCTTTGCATGGGATACCTTATCAAATGCCTTGCTGAAATCTATATACACTACATCTACTGCTCTTCCTTCATCAATGTGTTTTAGTCACATCCTCAAAAAATTCAATCAGGCTTGTAAGGCACGACCTGCCCTTGACAAAGCCATGCTGACTACTCCTAATCATATTATACCTCTCCAAATGTTCATAAATCCTGCCTCTTAGGATCTTCTCCATCAACTTACCAACCACTGAAATAAGACTCACTGGTCTATAATTTCTTGGGCTATCTCTACTCCCTTTCTTGAATAAAGGAACAACATCTGCAACCCTCCAATCAACCGGAACCTCTCCTGACCCCATTGATGACGCAAAAATCATCACCAGAGGCTCAGCAATCACCTCCCTCGCCTCCCACAGTAGCCTGGGTTACATCTCATCCGGTCCTGGCGACTTATCCAACCTAATGCTTTCCAAAAGCTCCAGCACACCCTCTTTCTTAATATCTACATGCTCAAGTTTTTCAGTCCGCTGCAAGTCATCACTACAATCACCAAGATCCTTTTCCATAGTAAATACTGAAGTATTCAAGGAACTTTATTTTTAATTATCCTAATGTAAACTGATTTAGCAACAGAATTAAGGACAAAGGAAGAATTGTGCAAGAAACTGATGTGTTTCCCATCAACATGGAAGCAAAACCATTACTATACTAGAAATGAAGTGAGGCAAGTGATGTATAGTTCAGCAGGATACAGTTAAGAGAATAGCAGTTATGGAAAAAGACAAAACACAATCAAGTATAGAAGCATTTATCTGGAAAAGGGTTTTAAAAAAATTAGGCAAGATGGATTGAAATTTCAAACTGATCAGTCAAATGCCAACAGGGCAATGGAAGATCTGCAAATGGATAGTATGCTTCCTTGAGAGGGAAAGACTAGGCATTTGAGTCTGGATGAATATAAATTGTGACAGAAATGAAACAACAGGAGACTTAAAAGGAGATGTACAGGAGTGAGATAGGTCAGCTGTTGGAGTAGTGTGGTAACAACAACCTTGCACTCAGCATCAGCAAGACCAAGGAAATGATTATAGACTTTAAGAAGGGGAATTCAGGTGAAACATACACCAGTCCTCATTGAAAGGTTTGCAGTGGAAAGGGTAAGCAGCTTCAAGTTTCTGGGTGTCGTCATCTCAGAGGACCTAACCTGGCCTAGCACAGAGATAAAACCATAAAGGTAGCTCACCTGCATCTTTACTTTCTTAGAACTTTTAAGGAGATTTGACATGTTATCAAAGACTGACAAACTTCCACAGATTTACAGTGGAAAGCATTCTGATTGGAGTTTCCAGACCAAGATGTGCTGCAACCATTGCACAGGAACACCAAGGAATAATAGATTTGGACAATTCTATCATGGGTACAGCTCTCCCCACTTTTGAGGTGTCTCTTCAGGGCAGCAACATCATCAACCTGAGAAACCCCCACACTACCTTGTATTATATTTCTTTTTCTATCTCAATTTTGCACCAGTGTTATGTCTATTTTGTGGTTTGTTTTTGCATACATGTTTATTTACGCTCATTATGTACTGTACTCCAAAAAGTTAATTTTCATGGCAATTAGCTCAGTGTACATCTGCCTATGACAAGAATAAGCTTGATATATGTGAAAGGATAAGAGAACCAAGCTTCAAAAAGTATAAAAGAACCAAAACAATAAAAGGACAGGGGAAGAGTAAAGATTAAAAAACCTAGTGAGAATGCAAAGATTTTTCATGAACATATAAACGAGAGTTGTAAAAGTGTATGCCAAGGACTAGAAGATCTTTTTTGAGACAGAATTACACTAAATAAAAATGATGTTCCCAAAACAATAAAAGGACAGAGGAAGGAATAGGTAGCAGTGATTTATATAAGGCAAAATAGAGGATGTACTTGAAAGGCCGGATGCTTAAATTTAGGATAATTGGTCTGGATGAGTAAGTATATATTTTTTGCATGTGTGGGGGGTGGTGGTGGAAAGAGAGGGATTTGATGTTTTTCTTTGAACAGGTTGGTTCTATGATTCTTTGTTTTGTGGCTGTCTGTGGGAAAGACAAATTTCAGGGTTGCATGCTGCATACATACTTTGATAATAAATTTGAATTAATTAAATACTTTGAAACTTTGAATCTGATGGGATGCTTGTTTGGTTACAGAAAGCTGCAAAAGGTGGAAATTCCATTGTGGTTTTGTAAATAGCCTTCCAATGCTACTTAAAAAGGACAAGGATACTGGAAAGATTACAGTATATTCCAAAGAGAAAAGGATAAATCCTGTTATCAGTTTATCAGTCTATCAGTGGAGATGGTATGTAATTAGAAACCAAGTTCTGTGAATGGCTTTTCCTGAGGAGAAGTGAACAACACAACACAGACACCAGACTATCCACCGTCAAGAACGTACACAATATAGAAAAAGGTGTCAGAAAAAGGCCAGTAATATCATGAAGGAAACTCATGGACTGCTTGTCCCACTCATCAGGGCAGAGGCTATGCAGGCATCCGAGCCAGGACCACCAGAATCAAAAAGTTACTTCCCCTCAAGCCATCAGGCTGATTACCACCTCCATCCATTAACCCACCCCATTACCGCTACTTGATAATTTCCTGTTAGAGTCACCTTATGTACAGATACTCCTGTACTTAGCATTACTATGTACAGTCTATGTATATAAACTAATCTTATGTATTTATATTTATTGTGTTCTTTATGCTTAATGTGATTTTTAAATGCTGCATCAGACCTGGAGTAACAATCATTTAATTCTCCTTTACACTTGTGTACTGATGAATGACAATAAACAATCTTGAATGAGATTAAAAATAACAATCTCAAAGTTTGGACTGATGCATTGGGCAATAGGAGCCAGAATGAACATTCTGTTCTGGAAACATAATGTATTGCGTTAAAGGGAAGATAACTATTTAAAACCTTGAGCTTCTGTAAATCCACATTCAACATGATTTTTAAAGAAAACTATCCAGATAGCTAATGTCATAACATTTTAGCTAATGTTATGACTCCATCAAGCCACAGGAAAATTCAAATGCACCTCTCCACCTACATTTCACAGACAGGTCATTAGAACAGAGATTTCTACACAGGAACATCCTCTGCATCAAACCAAAGACTCTGCCACATAACAAAAAATTCTCCAATAGAGTTCAAACCTCAGATCAACTATTGTGAAGGTATTCGGCCACACAACTACAGATTCATACATAGCTTTAATGAACCACAGTAACTGAACAGAAATGAAGAAAAATAAATCCATGATCCAAAATACGAGAATTATAGAAACATAGAAAACCTACAGCACAATACAGGCCCTTCGGCCCACAAAGCTGTGCTGAACCTGTCCTTACCTTAGAACTACCTAGGCTTACTTATAGCCCTCTAATTTTCTAAGCTCCGTGTATCCATCCAGGAATCTCTTAAAAGAGCCTATCGTTTCCGCCTCCACCGCCGCTGCCACCGGCAGCCCATTCCACACACTCACCACACTCTGCGTAAAAAACGTACCCCTGACATCTTAGTCTCAAGCCTCAACTCCCTTTCCCCACTTTTTGGTTCAAATTAATAACCAGTCCTCTAACCTTGATCTGAAATCTTTACTCAGTCTCAACTTCCTCCTTGCAATGCCATAGGAGGTTTGAACTTACGAAACCATAATGTAAATATCAAAAAACATTGAAAATAATTTTCCTATTTGAGAACCAAATGAGCTTCAAGCCATGTCCACCATGTGCAGATGTCATGATAATCTATATAATTTCAATTCATTTTGACCAATTCACCATGACATTGTTACCTAACAAAGTTCTACTGATTCCCCCCAACCTGTAAAGTCAATCATTACCCAATAGCCTTTTAAGGGAAAAAACTCCACATTTCTACAACACAACACACACAACACTGCACAATATATAGCAAATCTTGTGATAACACATTATTTGATAATTTGTCACTTCTTAGAACTGGTTAAATTACGTGTTATTTAACTGACACATACTCATTTACTTCTTCAGGATTTTTTTTATTCAAATGAAGCTCTGATTTTCTAAAAGAAAAGATAGTACGCATCATGGAAACTAGTCACTTGTTGCAGGAAGTTAAATCTTTTGTTCAGCACATGAACATCTGTGGCAGTTTTGTCATGGCTCACCACATTATGATTTAGAACAGTAAGTACACTTAGCAGCTTCTTAAAGATGAAGAAGCAAACAATCAGCATCAACAACTGGTAATTTACCATTGGCTTCTGCATCACTCAATGAAAAATAATCCCAAAAGCCTTACCTGTCTGAGATCGATGAATGCTAACTGTAGGGTGTCCCCTTGGAAACCTGGCACTGGTTCAGAGCTAGCAAACACTGAAAGCAAATAATCAAAAAGGGGAACTGTTGAGAGAGAGAACTAGAGCAAATCTATGAAGACTTAAGCAAAAGAAAATATTAATTATAACAAAAAAATTTTATTCCCTATTTCCCTTATAGGAATAAATCCAAATTGAAGCCAATTAAATGGTTTTCTCTTCCAAACATGAAATTTTAGAGATTTAAACATTAGATGTGCAGTTCAGTAACATTAATCAGCCATCGTAATATAACATTTCTATGCAATCAAGAGTACATACTTTACAAAATGTATAATGCTGAAGTTAGTAAATTGACAGATTTTTCACCTCAATTTCTGGTCCACAGGGTGAATGACTACAAAAGCATTTTAAGAAAATACCAATTCCATGGCTGTCAACATATTTTTTAAACATCTGCTTTGTTATAGCATCTGCTCAATAAAAATGCTACCTCTAGCCAAACTGCAATTAAAGACAGACAGTAGGGTGGGAACTTGCTTAACTTGCAGACAACAGGTGGAATGCTCTAAGCACTACAATCTGTACTTAACTGGTATGTCTGTTCTTGCCATGCAAGACATTTCTGATAATTTAATATAAGACATTTAAGAAAGGTAGTTAAAATGACTGAAAGAAAAGAAAGCTTGACCAATTGGAAATCCCACAATTAGAGGCTACTGAAACACTTTCCTTTCACACCATTATAATCCATACAAGGTTGGAAATTGAACTACCTGTTCTGATAAAAAGCCATGATACCAATTTAAAGAATGGTGTCTATAGAAGAAATATGCACATTAAGCCCCTTGGAATTAAGAGCATCTTTTGCTTCCATGCTGCATCATTTATTTTAAGTCACATGTAATTATTTTCATTTTAAAATGACGACCTGTAAATTGAATTTTCTCTCAACCTTTTCCCCAGACTCCTTTAAACCATGGAGTGGCTAGAAAATAATCATACAAAGGGAAACCTTCTCTCAAAACATTTTGCAATGTCATGATGATAGTGATGCACCCATGTGACCCTACTGACTTTTACATAATATTCAACATGAGCTCTGGCCTGAAGCTCAATTTGTCTTTATCCCAAGGCATTTCCTGAATAAGACAGATCCATTATTTGCATTCCCGTTAAGATCCGAGGGACAGCTGGGTGGAAGTTTTGGTGCTTGTGGAAGGTGCCCCGGAGAGAAAAAGACAACATTCCCAGTAAAACAGGTAATCTTCCTTTCTTCTACAAATCAAATTCTCTACACTGCTGGAGGCTGACCAAGTAATAATCGCAATGAAGGGAAAGTATTCTTTACAGTGAGGATACACTCCAGCTGCAAGGCATGCATGGCAAATGCAAAATGGCTTCAACTGCTGCTAATTTAACACACATTTTGGTGAAAGTACATAGGCTAACCCAGTATTTCTAAACATACAAATTAATTTAATGGTCATCTAAAATAGTTGAAAAATTTATGGAATGGACCTCCAACTTTCCACACTGATAAGATCAATATTGTATACAGTCAGTAGCCTTTTTATTAGGTACCTTCTGTACCTAATAAAGTGGCCACACTAAAGCACGTTCATGGCCTTTTGCTGCTGTAGCCCATTCATTTCAAGATTCAGCATGCTGTGTGTTCAGAGATACTCTTCTAAACACCACTGTTGTAACATATGGTTATTTGAGTTACTGTCGCCTTCCTGTCAGCTAGAACCAGTCCAGCCATTCTCCTCTGACCCCTCTCAATAACAAGGCATCTTTACCCATAGAACTGCTACTCACTGGATTTGCGCCATTCTCTTTAAGCTCTAGAGACCATTGTGCATGAAAATCCCAGGAGATCAGCAGTGTCTGAGATACTCAAACCACACCGTCTGGCATCAACAGTAATTCCATAGTCAGAGGTATTTAGCTCACTTCTCTACCCTGTTCTGATGTTTTGTCTAACAAAAACTGAACCTTCTGACCATGTCTGCATGCTTTTATGCATTAAGTTGCTGCCACACGATTGGCTGATCAGGTATTTGCATTAATGAGGTGTACCTAAGAAAGTGATTACTGAGTGTAAATTTGACAAGTCATCTAACCAGCCCTGAGCACGATTTGATTTTTGCAAAGGCACACATAAAATGTGTGAGGAACTCAGCCAGTCAGGCTGCTTCTATGGAGGGGAATAAGCAGTCAACATTTTGGGTCAAGACCCTTCATCAGGGCTGGAATGGGGACCTAAGCTAGAATAGGAGGATGTAGTACCTGTAGTTTTGAGAACTGATGAAAATAAAACTAGTATAGAACCACTGGCATATAATTCAGATCTGTTCTATATTTTCCTAAGAGTCAAATCAGTTTTGGTTAACTTTTAGATTCTACAGTCAAGGGTGCTGAGCAGTTCAAAAGGAGGTGACATTTTTCACAACGTCAAATTAAGGTGTTGCTTTGTACTAATACATAGAAATGTGGATTTATTCTTTCAAACAAAATTCTTGAACCAAGGTTGAAAGTATGTTTGCTTAAATATCCATACTAATAATTTGAAAAAAGCTACATGAATACAAAAAAGTATGAATTTCATTTATACATCAAAAGATAGGTCTTCTTGAATCTGGAAAAGACACCCTAATTAAAGATGGACATAAATGCAATCAGAAAGGATCACACAGTTATGAGAGTATTAAGAGATGGAAAAGATACATCCTTTGTTCAAAGGAAAAGGGAAATACCAAGTATCTCACCCTCTCAGGTGTTAAGATTATTGTCAGTGTACAGCAATTGAAGGAAATGAGCACTAAATAACTTGGCGGCAATATAAAGAACCACATGAAACTAAACAGGAATTGATTAACAATAATGCAACTTAACCTGAGGTAAGTGACTTTTGGTTTAGTGTACCCATGAAGCAGAACCATGTGCTTTATCTGGCACACAGATAGATTACAAAAGCAGGACAAGCTATGTTGTAGTGAAAATTTCAAAGGGACACATTAACTGTGCATTACCTAGACTACTTCTGTGGTAATTGCTGTTCACCTTCAGCATTGTTGTTGCTTGATACGTAAACAAGGATGGTTCCCACTAGGCAGCAAGTTCCTCAGTGTCACTCTTGACCTTGCTAATGAAAGTCAAAAAGTTGTCTTACCTATGGTCTCAGACTACTTGTACCAATCTGCACCAAAAAAGCAACATGGACAATGGCTTAATGACAATGAGCACTGGACCAGATATCCTAACAATACTGGATTGTTTATACTGTACAATTCAGAACCAGACTACTTATTTATTGAGCAACAAATAAAATGCAGGAGGAACAAATGGACAAATGAAGTTAGTTAATTAGCGATACAGCATGTATCAGGTCCTTCCGCCCGGCAACCCTAGCCTCATTACAGGACAATTTGCAATAATCAATTAACCTACTAACCGGCACGTCTTTAGAACATGGGAGGAAACCAGAGCACCCAGAGGAAACCCACACATTCACAGGGAGGAATGTACAAACTCCTTACAGATGATGTAGGAATTAAACTGTGAACCCCAACACCTCAAGCCATACGAGTGTTGCGCTAACCACTCAGGTTTTGTGTCAAGATCTTTCATCTGGACTACTGGATTCCAGATGAAGGATCCAGACCCAAGACGTCAACAGTACATTTCCCTCAACGGATGCTACCTGACCCAATGAATACATACAATATTGTTTGTTGCTCTAGATTCCAGCATCTGCAGTCTCTTGCATCTCAAGGTATTTATAGTTACACAGTATGAAAACCAGCTTTTCAACCCAAATTGTCCATCAATGGTAATCCCATTTACTTAAATTTTGTCCATATCCCTCCATACCTTTCCCATCAAAGTATGCATCCAAATACGTCTTAAGTGTTGTAACTGTACCTGCCTCTACCACCTTCTCCAGCAGCTTGTTCAATATACCTAATCAGCCTGTGTAGAAAAACTTGCCCCTCAGATCCCTTTAAATCTTTACCCTCTCACCTTAAAAACACATATCCTCTAGTTTTAGACTTAACCTCCTGCAAAAAACAAGCAAACAACCAAACTGATTTTGTACCATCTATACACCTCAATTTTATAAACGTCTATAGGGTCACTCCTTGGTCTCCTCTGCTTTAGGGAAAGCTAGAACCTAACCAATCACTCAAGTCAAACCCCAATCCAGCAACATTCCTGAGAACATGTTCTGTACCTTCTCTAGCTCAACCACATTCTTCCTATAATGTCGTGGCCAGAACTGCACACAATACTCCAAGTGCAAGCTAACCAACAACTTGTACAACTGCAACGTATTCCTATAATCAATGCAGACACAGACAGCAGCTTGAAATTATGGATCAACAACCAAAAGCTGGAAAAACAATGGGCTTAACAGCATCTGTGAGGAGCAGGGAGAAGAGGGCAATTTCCCCCTCCCTCAGCTCATTTCCCCCACAAATGCTGTTTGACCCACTGAGTTCTTCCAGCAAGTTGTTTGCTGCTCCTATGTCCAATGTAGGGAAGCATCCCATATCATTCACTGCCACTCTATCCACACGTTGCCACTTTCATGGATCTACATGTCCCCCCCCCCCCCCAAAGTGTTGTTGCTCAATAACGCTCTCTAGGCCCCTGCCATTCACTATATCCCAGCTTGATTCATTTTCCAGAATAAATCTCTCCACACCCATCTCAGTTAAATGCAACTTGCCCACTTTCCCAGCTGATCTATCCTTTTGTAACCTTAAACCATCTTCTTCACTGTCCACTATGTCAACAATTTTGGTGTCATTTACAAACTTACTAATCAAGCTATCTGAATTATCTTCCAAAATTACTAATATTTGATGAATAATAAAGGACCCAACACCAATCCCTGTAGCACACCATGTTTACAGGTATCCTATCTGTAAAACAACCCTTCACTACTACCCCATGACTTCTACCACCAAACCAATTTTGTACCCAATTGGTTACCTTATTCTGGATCTCATGTATTGAGATCTGTAGTCAGGCCTATTAGAGATGAAGTCATACTGGTCAGGTCTCTCAGTGGGTGAGTATATGCAGTGACCACAACTCCCTGATCTTTGCCATAGCCTTAGCTAGAGTATCCCTGCATAGGCTTGAACAAATCCTCAATGACTGGATGAGTCAAAACAAAGAAAACTGAAATAATTGTTTTTGGTGCCAATAAAAGACCAATTAAAGGTCAGTGCTCACTTAGAATCCCTGTCATTACAGGCCAGAAACCTTGGTGTTGTGATGGACACTGATTTAAATTTTGACTGCCACATTAAGACAATTACAAAGGCAGCCTAGTACCAACTTAAAAATGTAGTGAGAGTTAAAGGGCTTTGTCTCAGCAAGATCTAGAAAAACTCATTCATGCATTTATTTTTAGTAGGATTGACTACTTTAATGTCGTTTTCACAGGTCTCTGTAAAAAAATCCCTCAGACAGCTGCAGCTCATTCAGAACATCGCTGCAAGAGTCTTCACTAAGACCAAGAAAGAAGAACATATCACTCCAGTTCTCAGATCACTACACTGGCTTCCTGTCCAGAGGATTGACTTTAAAATATTTCTTTGGTTTATAAAGCACTGAATGGTCTAGGGCCAAAATACATCTCCGATCTCTTACTGCATTATGAACCTTCCTAAGCTCTCAGGTCATCTGGAGTGGGTTTGCTTACCGTCCCCAAGGTCAAAACTAAACATGGTGAAGCAGCTTTTAGTTACTATGCTCCATATATCTGGAATAACCTTCCAGATGATCCGAAGTCCGCCCCAACTTTAAGCTCTTTTAAACTGAAGCTTAAAACTTTTCTTTTCACTGTAGCGTTTAATTAGAATCTCCCGCACTGTAACTTCTATTTATCATATCTATTTTTGTGTGATTTTATTCTCATATATTGTCTGAAATTTGATGTTTGATTTTTATATCTTGTTCTTATGTAAAGCACTTTGAATTGCATGTTTGAAAAGTGTTATACAAATAAACTTGACTTGGATAGAGAAAGGAGCGGATTATATGGGAAAGTATTTAATTTGGGCAGGGCAAATTATGATGCTATTAGGTAGGAACTTTAGAGTGTAAATTTGAAATATTTATTTACAGATACAGCATGGACAGGCTCATCTAGCCTAATGAGCCCATGTTGCCCAATTAACTTACATGAGGAAACCCATGTGGTCACATGGAGAACATACAAACTCAGACAGCAGCGGACTGAACCCAGGTTACTGGTGCTGTAAGTGTTACATTAACCATGCTTAGTGTACTCAGGAAAATGCACAACCGAAGTGTGGAGGTAGTTTAGGGAGCCCTTGCATGGGCTTCTCGTTGATGGCAGGGAAAGGATTGACTTGTTGAGGCAAGGAAAAGATGGTAGGGTGAAGGAACCATGGTTGATACAAGTTGTGGAACATTTAGTCATACAGGAACTTAAAGTTATCGAAATAGACAAAACCCACTGCCTAGCCCTTATAAGGTCTCTTGATCACCTCCATTAAAAAACAAATTTATGAAACATAATCCCAATGAACAAAGCCAAGCTGACTGTGCCTTTTCAAACACAAATAAGTCCTGTTTTTCAGACACCTCCCATTAACTTTCCTACCTACAAGGCCTGCCAACTTGTAGGTCCCTGAACTTTACTTGCACCTTTTTAAAAAGAGGTACAACATCAGCTATTCTCCAGATTTCTGGTATCTCAATCATGGCCAACAAAAGGTCAAAAACTTCTGCCACGTCACCAGCAATATCCTTATTTCTCACAATGTCCTAAGATACACCTGGTCGGGCCGTGCAGATTTATCCACATTTTTGCATTTCAAGTCTACCAAGACCACTTCCTTCATAGGTAACTAACTTTCATATCCTTCTCCACAGTAATTATAGACAAGTAATATTAAGGATCTCACTCATTTCTCATGGCTGCACACAATGATCAACATGGTGTTCCTTAAGGGGCCTACTTCAAAATCAGGTTTATCATCACCAGCATGTGTTGTGAAATTTGTTAACTTAGCAGCAATTCAATGCAATACATGATAATATAGAAAGGAAAAATGAATCAAATATATAGATAAAAATAGTGCAAAAACAAATAATGCATTAAAAAGAGAGGTAGTGCTCATGGGTTCAATATCCATTTAGGAATCTTATGGCAGAGAGGAACATGCTGTTCCTGATTGCTGAGTGTGCGCCTTCAGGCTTCTGTACCTGATGGTAACAATGAGAAGAGGGCATGTCCAGGGTGATGGGGGTCCTTAATAATGGGCATTGCCTTTCTGAGACACTGCTCCTTGAAGGTGTCTTGGGTACTACGGAGGCTAGTACCCAAGATGGAACTGACTAATTTTACAAACTTTCTGTAGCTTCTTTTGGTCCTATGCAGTAGCCCACAACAAACAGCCCCAATATCATTCAGTGATGCAGCCTGTCAGAATGCTCTCCACAGTATCTCTATAGAAGTTTCAGTGTTTTAGTTGACAAACCAAATCTCAAACTCCTACTGAAATATACCCACTGTTTTGTCTCCTTTATAGCTGCATCAGTATGTTGGAACCAGGTTAGATCCTCAGAGATCTTGACACCATGGAACTTGCTCACTCTCCCTACTTCTGATCCCTCTATAGGGATTGGTTCGTGTTCCCTCATCTTACCCTTCTGAAAGTCCACAATCAGCTCTTTCAACTTGTTGATAATGAGTGCAAGTTTGTTGCTGTGACACCACCCAACTAGCTGGTATATCTTGCTCCTGTATACCCTCTCATATCCATCTGAGATTCTACTAACAATGGTTGTATCATCAGCAAATCTATTGATGGTACTTGAGCTATTGAGCTATACCTAGCCACACAGTCATGGGTACAGAGGGTAGAGTAGTGGGCTAAGCACACACCTGAGGTGTGCCAGTGTTGATCTTCAACAAGGAGATATTACTACCAATCCGCACAGATTGTGGTCTTCCGGTTAGGAGGTCAAAGATCCAATTGCAGAGAGAGGTACAGAGGCCCAGGTTCTGCAACTTCTCAATCAGGATTGTGGGAATGATGGTGTTAAACAGTGAGCTATAGTCAACAAACAGCATCCTGACAAAGGTGTTTGTATCCTCCAGGTGATCTAAGGTGACCTCTCTCCCTAGTTACCTTTTGCTCCTAATATACTTCAGAAAATCTTTTAAGATTTTCCTTCAGCACATCTACTAGGGATATCTAATTCAATACACACCAGGTTAGAGATATCTCATGCCCCATTTATATCCTCTTAATTTCCATTTTAAGTGTACTCTTAAATCCTTTATGCTATTCAAAGGACCAGCTTGATCCTATTTGCCTATACCTGACATAAGCTTCTTTAAAAATAAAACTGAGCAGAGCCTCAATACACTTCATCTACTAGGGTTTCCTGACCTTGCCAGCCTTGCTTTAAACTCCAATTGGAACATGCTGGCCCTGAACATTGCCCATCTCACTTTTAAAAGCCTCTCACTTGCCAGGTGTCCTTTTGCCAACAGCCTCTCCCAAATCAACTCTGAATTTCTGTGTAATACTATCAAGATTATGCCTCCTTCAATTTTGGAGTAACTTGAGTTTCAGTCTAGTTTTTTTCCCCCAATATTTATCTTGAAACTAATACAAATATGGTCAGTGTACTCAAAATGCTCCCTCAGCGACATCACCCACTTGCACAACCTCATTTTCAAGAGGAGATTGAGTGTAGCACATGCCATAGCATGACAATCTACACTTGGCTTTCCTGAACACACTTAAACTCTGCCCCTTTGAATCCCTTAGCACAACAGCAGTTCCAGTCAAAATTAAGGAAATTAAAATTACTTAGTGTTAAACCACTTATTCCTACACCTATATGCAATTTCAGTGCACTTTTTATAATCCCTACCAAGTTTTGAGGGGCCTATTGTATAATCTAAAAGTGATCACCCCACCTTTTTATTTTCAAGTTCTACCATATGGCTTTGCTTGACATTTCCCCCCACTACCACTGTGATGGTTTCACCGATGAATAGTACAACTCTACCTCCTCTCTTAGCTAGTTTAAACTCTCCTTCGTTGGTCTATATAAAATAACCCCGCCAGGATATTCATCCTCCGGTTCAGATTTATATATTTACTCAACTACTTTTGTAGACCAATATTTCAGTGGAAATTTGTGCTTTGCGGTATCATTCCACACAATTGTTGTTCTCAACAGGAGCCAACATTTGACTGAGAATAAATGCCATTTTCTCTGGTGTGAGGAGAAAGTGTGGATTATCCACTGCCCTGAAGATTGATAAAGAATCTGAGACCAAGAACTGCATTTCAAAATAAATACTGAAATTTCTTCCTTTAACAAAAATGGAACAGAAACTGCTGCATGCACAGGTGTTGCGAATCAATTGTTTCTTTGCAGGGACACTCTGCTGCAATACTCTGTTGTGCATATAGCTATTCCAGGGTCAGTGGTGGATTTGGCATGGATCCTGGATCAGAACAGTCAAAGGGGAGGATTAATGAAGTCTGTTGGGTGGGGGTGGGAGGAGTGGGGAAAAGTAGTAAGATCAGGGTTATAATCGTGAAGGAGAATATCAAAGTCATGATTGGATGCCTGTGATTCAGTACAATTAGATGGGCTGGGGTGGGAAATAAATTTTGATTTTGTTCAATAACAGATGATGTCAGGGTCTTGTTCAATATGGAGGTTCGCAGCAAAGAGGAGCTGAGCCATAAATGTTGGAAGGACAGGCAAATCAAAAATTTAAAGTGAACTTAACCGGAAAGAGGGTCACAGCATCAAACTCCATGGTAATGGAAAGGATAAACTTTTCATTACCTTTACATTATACTGAATCAGACTTAACTGCATAAGTGGTCTACACATTTTGTAAGCCATGTATGTGCTAAATTATTTGAAGCCGGCCATGTCCAAATACATGTTGGGCATGCACTTCGCCATCTGAATAAATTCAGATGCATAGTGCCAAATAAATAAATTAATAAAACACTACCTTTATGAAAAATTTTCTGGCCATACACACAAGCTGCAACTTTGTGAAAAAGTGGAATGATAAACTAAATTGAGTGTTTTTAAATTTGTTTCTGGGAGTGAAAACAGCACAGATTAAGCTTCTGCATTTGAGGTTGACTTGTGTAATAATTGTTTACAAAGAAGGCGTTAGTTTTGAACCCAGCTGACATTCAGATATTACTTGACTTCTCAGTAGATGCCGTTCCACCCATGCACGTTAAACCCTTAAGCGCATTTATCAATTACAGTAAAGGAAGCTAGCTGCCACTTGTGAGTTATTTGCACACACAGGGTGCTAATGGAAATGTCACTGCTGTGATCATTAATCCTGAAAACATCATACAAAAAGACTGGAGGAGGGCGTTAAGTTCAAACATAAATCACAGACAGCACGGTGACGACTGGAATGTACATCCTACAGTAGCCATAAATGTACAAAGTTTTAACTGGTTACTGTGCTGATGGTCTGAATTCAAAATTTTACCAATTTTGAAAATATAAAACAAATGACTAAAAAGGGTTCCTTTAAGCAAAATTAAATTGAAAGATATTTTCCAATAGCAATTTCACATAGTTTGCAAGGTATTGTTCAATATATAAACAGAACAGATATTGCATCAAATACTGAAAAAAATATACAAATGCACTATACAAATTCAACACATTTGCTCTGAAGATATGATGACAAAAGATGTCAGCAGCTTGTACACATCTTTATACCCGCAAATTTTTTTTCAGACTCATGAATCACTGAAAGCAGCATGAACACCCAGATTTACATTTCAGGTTTGATTTTCTCTGCACAAAGAAAGGCAATCTTTGCTCATGATTTCAAAGAGGAATAGTACAATTGCAAATACAAAATTAATAGCCTTTCTGAACATAAACATTAGGATGATCCTTCACAATGTGTCCATAAATGGGCTATTCATGAGCAAAGCGTGTCTTCAGACTCAGTGGAGCTTTGGCTCTAGGACACCTGCACCTCATGGAGTCAAAAAGGAAAACTTCCACAGATTTCCCAAGTCTCAGGCTGGGAGATTTGCCTGCTGAAGTTTTGCTGGGTTAACTTGGCAACAGGCTTATGAAAATGAATTGGAGAAATCAACTACTAAAGAGGAGTGAATTTAAGTAAATTTAAAAAATTTTAAAAATTGCTTTCAGTGTGATTTTAAGGTTGTACTCCAAACTTTAAAAAAAAAAGCAAAAGCCTAAATGGACCAGATCATCCTGGAACTACCATTTTGCCTAGATTTGCCACCTGAAGTCCAGGCTTGTATGGACTTACTTATTCTTAATACACACTCAAAAATATTGGCAATGCTTTTGGACACCATCTACAAAGTGAACTGAGTTCTGAGGATGACTAAAGCCCAATTTATACTTCTGTGTCAAATGTACGCCGCAGGGTGATGTGCACCTCCCCAAAAATATAACTCACACGTTGCGGCAACGCAGACCGCAACAACTGTGATTGGTCTGCTTGGTAGCATCGCATTTCCTCCTACGCATCTCCGGTTGCTTATCTCCGCCATGTCTGTACACTGATGCGAAATAAATGGTTGGAGATGATGAACCAAATCGGCAAATCTACCTGCTGACATCTGAAAATATTTGAAATGCATTTCTTTGTCAATGTCTCTCACGAAGAAACTCAACACAGTGGCATAGAAACCACACCGCAACTAGCTTTTTGGCGGTGAATTGCAGAGCGACGCAGACACAACTACGCATGCTCGCTACGGTGTAGGGCGTAGTCACTTTCAAAGGCTTTGGGACAATTTGAATGATTCTGATTGGCAGAGACATTTAAAAACAAATTTAAAATGAAAGAAATATTTAAAACAAAAAATATTAAAACACTAAAGTAACTCATGCGCTTGCAAATTTTTAAAAAATTTAAAAGGGAACCATTTTTTATCCAAACTCCCTGCAGTAAAGCTAAGAGGCAAGTTGTAAGGGATGAGTGTGGCATTTGACCTTCTGGATGTTTTGGGGTTTCAATCCAAGACATCCAAGACATGAATTAGCTATTAGCCAGTTAAGCATAATTCAGCACAGCATCCTGATTGGTGCTGGATGATTTTCAATGTTATGAATGTCAAAAACATTTTAACATTCAATTTGAACAGCAGCTTTGATAGCTGGCATGGCTGGTGACAGATACTCATCAGCTGACAGTCACTCAATGGGAAAGGCCCTGAGCCTTGCTGGTGAGCTGGCAACTGACCTCCCAGGGAAGGCAGCATCATGGACTGTGCGGGACTATTAAAAATTAAAGATTTTAAAGGAGGGAGGGAGAAAACAGGGAATTATAGACTAGTTGAGATGTTGGAGTCAATTATAAAAGATGACATTACGACACATCTGGATAGCAGTAACAGGATCGATCCGAGTCAGCATGGATTTACGAAGGGGAAATCGTGCTTGACTAATCTTCTGGAATTTTTGAGGATGTAACCATGAAAATGGAGAAGAGGGAGCCAGTGGATGTAGTGTACCTGGACTTTCAGAAAGCCTTTGATAAAGTCCCACATAGGAAATTCGTGGGCAAAATTAGGGCACATGGTATTGGGGGCAGAGTACTGACATGGACTGAAAATTGGCTGGCTGACAGGAAACAAAGAGTATCGATTAACGGCTCCCTTTCGGAATGGCAGGCGGTGACCAGCGGGGTACCGCAGGATTCGGTGCTGGGACTGCAGCTGTTTACAATATATATTAATGATTTAGATGAAGGGATTAAAAGTAACATTAGCAAATTTGCAGATGACACAAAGCTGGGTAGCAGTGTGAAATGTGAGGAGGATGTTATCAGAATGCAGGGTGACTTGGACAGGCTGGGTGAGTGGGCAGATGCATGGCAGATGCAGTTTAATGTGGATAAATGTGAGGTTATACACTTTGATGGTAAGAACAGGAAGGCAGATTATTATCTAAATGGAGTCAAGTTAGGAAAAGGGGAAGTACAATGAGATCTAGGTGTTCTTGTACATCAGTTACTGAAAGCATGCAAGTACAGCAGGCAGTGAAGAAAGCTAATGACATGCTGGCCCTCATAACAAGGGGAATTGAGTATAGGAGCAAGGAGGTCCTTCTGTAGCTGCACAGAGCCCTAGTGAGACCACACCTGGAGTATTGTGTGCAGTTTTGGTCTCCAAATTTGAGGAAGGACATTCTTGCTATTGAGGGAGTGCAGCGTAGGTTCACAAGGTTAATTCCTGGGATGGCGGGACTGTCATATGTTGAAAGATTGGAGCGACTGGGCTTGTATACACTGGAACGTAGAAGGATGAGAGGGGATCTGATTGAAACATATAAGATTATTAAGGGATTGGACACGCTGGAGGCAGGAAGCATGTTCCCACTGATGGGCGAGTCCAGAACCAGAGGCCACAGTTTAAGAATAAGGGGTAGACCATTTAGAACAGAGTTGAGGCAAAACTTTTTCACCCAGAGAGTGGTGGATATGTGGAATGCTCTGCCCCAGAAGGCAGTGAAGGCCAAGTCTCTGGATGCTTTCAAGAAAGAGATGCATAGAGCTCTTAAAGATAACAGAATCAAAGGTTATGGGGATAAGGCAGCAACTGGTTACTGATTGTGGATGATCAGCCATGATCACAGTGAATGGCGGTGCTGGCTCGAAGGGCCAAATGGCCTACTCCTGCACCTATTGTCTATTAGCTTTATTTGTTACATGTACATAGTAACATGTGTCATTTTGCATCAAGTCAGTGAAGATGGTGTTGGGCAAATGTTGCTACGCTTCCAGAGTCAACAGAGCATGCCTACAACTCATTAACCCTAACGGTTTTCCACCATCATCCTGGTAGTGGTGTACAATCCACCTCAGGCCAACATCAGGCAGGCAATGGTGGGAACTAACCAACATATCAGCAGGCACAAAACTGTGCACACTGATGCCTTCCCCATTACTGCAAGAGATTTCAACCAGGCCAGCTTAAAGAAGTCTCTGAACAACTACCACCAACATATTACCTGTGGAACCAGAGGAGGCAACACACTTAACCACTGTTGTACCATCATCAGGAATGCTTTCCATGCCATTCCACACTATGGAAAGTCTAATCACCTGGCTGTACTTCTACTCCTATCATATAGGCAAAGACTAAAGACCGCAGCACCAGTGGTGAGGACCAAGACATGAACAATGGAGGTGTAGAAGCACTTAGAGGACTGCTTTGAGTTGGTGGACTGGAGAACATTCTGGGATTCATCTTCAAGTCTGAATGAATATACCACTGACTTCAAGACCTGTGTGCATGAGTGTTTGCCATTGAGAACATGCCAGATATATAATATTTAAAGAACATGGATGAACCAGGAGATTTGTAGTCTGCCGAGGGTTAAATCTGTGGCATTCAAGGCCAGTGATCCAGAACTATACAAGTCATCCAGGTACAAGTTATGGATACAAAAGACAATTCTGGTTGATGCTAGAGACAGATTCGGACGCACATCAACTCTGGTAGGGTTTGCAGGCGATTATTTACTACAAAGCAAAATCTAACATGAATGACTGATGGTTCACCTCCAGATGAGCTCAATACCTCTTATGCACTGTTTGAAAGGGAGAACAAAATTACACCTGTGTAAATCTGGTGACAACACGATCTTTCTTGGTGGCCAACATCACAACATCCTTCAAGAGGGTGAACCCTTGCAAGGCTTCAGGCCCTGACGGTATACTTAGTAGGGCACTGAAAATCTGCGTCAACCGGTGTGAATGTTCAAGGACATAGTCGATTTTTCATTGCTGCAGTCAGAGGCTAGGCTCTCATCTGCTCAAAAGGGCAACAATGATACCAGTGCCCATAGCAGGGTGAGGTGTAATGTTTTGCAACTCCAAAAGCTTAATCGAAACTAAAACACGGGAGCCAGGAACAGGTCTGCTTCATTTTACTTGCCTTTTCTTTAGTGGGGTGCACACATACAACATGATAGTGTAACGACTTACCCTACATACTTCTTACATAACCCCTAATGATTATGTAAACAAGAATGCTTAAATAAATTTACAATAGTACTGAAATAATAAATAAATTACACCCCTCCCTGCTTAGCTGTAACCTCCAACTCAACACAGAATGCATCTCAATTCAAATAAGCAACATATTGCTCTCTAGTAATCTATATACATATTCAGTGTCAGTGTAGTGTGTTCTGCTGACATTGCTTGCAGTACATTCTTCAGACTCTGGACAAACTGTTTGCAAAGTCACCTGTAGCTGGGTATGTGCAAATGTAACATGTCTGAGGAGGGAGGAGAAGATGGCGGCGCGATGCAGCGTGTGCGGCCGTTCCCAATGATATCATATGTGTTAACTAGGGGCCGTGCACAATCTTGATTTGATGGAGACAGCTGTGAGAAGCACGGAGGAACATCTGGAGAAATTTCTGAAATGCCTGCTTCGCTGCCGCTGCTACTGTGCCATCGAGAATCTCTGGAGAAGGCCCCAAATCCTCAGCTTTGCCTATTGCTGGGGCCGGGGTCAAAGTGCTCGGCAGAGATGGTGCTCGGTGTCGGAGAGCTGATCGGAGGTTCGGAGTTTTCGGATGGACTCGGAGTCGGACTGTGGTCGGATGCTTCCAGGATGCTGCATCCGTAAGTTTACGGCGCTGGAGGTTCACCGTCTGCGTGAGATGATGGGACTTTTGAGAGACTTTGGGACTTTTTACCATGCCCATGGTCTGTTCTTTATCAAATTACGGTATTGCTTTGCACTGTTGTAACTATATGTCATAATTATGTGCTTTTTGTCAGCTTTCCAGTCGGTTTGTCATGTGTTTTTGTGATATCATTCTGGAGAAACATTGTATCATTTCTTAATGCATGCATTACTAAATGACAATAAAAGAGGACTGCGTGTCCTCATAATCTAATCTAATCTTATTCCATTCATTTTCAGGAACGACTGAAACTGTTCCGTAACAAACTGTGACTCATTGTCACTGATCAAGTGCTTGGTGAAACCAGTCCTTCAGAACAGGCTTCTCAGCATATCGACAATGTGCGAGGTTGTAGTGGAAGCAATTGGGAACTCTTCTGGCCATTTTGTAGCTGCATCTACTACTACCACCAAGAAATATATACCCATGAACGGTTCGGTAAAATCCACACGAATCCACTGCCAGGGCTGCGCAGGCCATTCCTAGAGATGGATAGGCAGTGCTCTTAGCATCTTCTGCATCCCAAACAGTGCATAGTGAGCTATGCGCCAACACTTTCAAGTGGACCATGCCTAGATGACCGGCATGTAGCTCTTCCAACACTTTAGCTCTCAGCTTGGATGATACAACTCTCAATCCCCACACAGGCAGCTCCCATTCAAAGGCAAATTCATCCCAGTGCTGGTAAAACTGAGGAAACTGGAGTTGCTGCTGCACATTCCAGCCACGTTGGGTGGCTGTGTAGACCTGAGACAGTGTTCGCTCTTTTCTGGCTTCCCTTTGGATCACCTCTGCTCAAAAATAAGTCTATTATGGTGATAAAGCCCTTTGTGACTGTTTATGGTGCGAAATACTTTGGACTCTTCTTCCATCTGCAGGTAGGCCTTAGTGAAGTCTACTTTGCTGAAGTGTTTCCCTCTAGAAAGGTTTGCTAAGATATTATCTGTCCTGGGCAGAGATTATCGATCTACTTTCAGTACCAGATTGATGATGACCTTAAAATCTCCTGATAAACTCACTCTTCTTGGTTACTGGGACCAGTGCCATTGCCCATGGGCTATATGCAAGGCTGGAATGAATTCCTTCAGCCTGTATGCGATCTAGCTCACTGGCTACTTTATCACAGAGAGTACAAGGAACCAGACAGGCTTTGTAAAACTTATGCAGCACTTTTAACACTAGTTTACCCTTTATGTGAGTTTTCCCAATGCCACCCTTCAACACCGTTGTATTATCCAGTACCTTATTAAATTCACTTTCAGTTGACTCAAGCGAAGGGGATATGGCATGCAAATGGATCACTAATTAAGCTGTAGCTGTCAAGGCTATCCAATCCTGTGTCACTCTTATCATTATCAGTTTTTTCCAATCAACATGCAGATTAGTGTTCTTTTTGAAACTGCAACTTGACCTTTTATCTTTTCCTCTTCCCTGTGTAGTCCAATATGCCCTTTGTATGTGTCCTACTTTGTTGCATTTTCTGCAAATTTTTCCTTTAAATCTACATTGGTCTGGTGTATGTGAGCACCTGCCACAATTTGTTCCGCCAGTCAGGTTTCTCTTTGGATGCTACAATTTTGTTCATACTCACTTTCACTCGTGACTGGAATGCAATTGCACCTCTGGCTGCTGTTTGCATTGAAACAGCTATTTCAACTGAGAGTTGTGCTTCAGTTAGGGGCCATTTTTGAATGTTTTCTTGTAAGATTCCACAAACTAACCAAACTCTCAATGCATTAATAAGCTCATCACTGAACTGACAATGCTCTGACAATTTCTCCAATTCAGTCACCCCAAGGGAACTTGAAAGAAAAAAAGGATGGAATGGCTGGGTGGGCACATAAAATGACAAAATAAACTACAGATGCCGAAATCTAGAATCAAGAACAGGATGCTAGTTAAGCTAGTGGATCAAGGAGCATCTGCTAAAGAAATAAAAGGTGTAAGTTGACAAGTACACCCCCTCAACTCAGGTCAAGGACACAGAAAAGATTGTCAATCTAAGTATGGGGGGGGAGATACTAGGATAATAGGGAGGGTAATGGGATGGTGAGAGGTGGTGTAAAGAGGCAGCTAAGTGACTGATGAAGGGATTGGGAAGGGACCATGGGCAGATGGAACAAGGTGGGAAGGGAAACTGATACAAGGGATGGCAATCTTACAAGAGGCTTGCTGAGATGAGGAACAGTTGAAGTAGAAGATGCCCAAAAGCGACCTCTCCTATTCTTTCTTCCCTGTTTTACTATAGCACCAACCCCCATCATGGCTTTACCATCTCTCCTGCTCTCTCCCTCTATATGCTGAGCTATCAGTCCTTAGTAATGGGCTCATACTTGTACCCCTCACACTACACCTTAGTGAGTTTCGGGCTTGACACAATGTTGACCCGTTCTTCTAAACCGCCTACCTGTGCTTATTTCTTTGACAAATAATCTTCACTCCCCAATGATGGTTCCTTCTTCCAGTGCCCCCCTTCCATTTAAATACGCCCTTCTAGCTTTTACCATCTCTCGACCTTTGACATCATCCGATCAAAGTTATTCATGCGACTCATCAAATCCACCACCCTAAACATTCAGTCCTTTCAACAACACCGCACTAGAGCTGTTGTGCCATCTACAAAATGCACTGCAGTTACCTGCAAGAACATGATGATAAAGATTACTTTAAGTTGTCACATATACATTGAAACATACAGTGAAATGGATCATTTGCATCAACGACCCACACAGTCTAAGGACGCACTGTGGGCCTGTGTCGCCCTGCTTCCAGTGCCAACATTAGCAACTTACTAACGTACAACATTAGCAACGTACACCTTTAGAATACTGGGGAAAATCGTAGCACACAGAGGAAGCCCATGTGGCACGGGGAGAACGCACAGACTCCTTATAGAAACATGGTAAATGATTTAGAAGCAGAACGTAAAAGGCATTCAGAAGAGAGAACCTGAAGCTACAGATATTGATGAAAAGCACCAGTCTCCTATGAATGGGTGTTTAAAAACTCCTCTCGTTTATCAAAGCCAAACATTAGAAATAGATGAGCTTAAAAAGCCTGTCAAACTCACACCTTTCAACAAGTGCATCAACTGAGTAAACTAGTAGTAATCTCAGTTCAAATTGAACTAATATTAACACAGTTTACACACTATCCCTTTAATGTTATTCGAGTAACAGAATAAAAACAATGCTGTTCTGGCCTGCCTCTTCTCAGGCTCTATGAAACTGCAGATTCTTGCTTTGAGCTAATGAACTTCAACTGGGAGAAGGAAGACCAGGACATAAACTCAATGCAGTACCCCTGGCTGAAGAGTAGTGGTAGGGGCTTTGAAGTAGGCATATTACTAATCACTTCAAGTATCTGGCTTGTTTAAGATCATTGTGACTTGTGCCTCCCAGTGGCTCCAACAGGCAATGGTACGGATTCTTTGGTTGGCACAATCTACTGGCTAAGAATAATATGGCCATCTTAGCCGTGGTCAGGTTCCCCACAACAACACTTAGTACAAAGAAAGCTTGCACTCTTCGATGTTTCAATGGGGATACTTATCGTGTACTTTTATGCTAGGCCATAGCCTTCTTTGGCCACCTGGAAATAAAGCCTCGTATCTTTTCACTGATCAGGGCATGCTGCTCCAATGATCACTGACAGGAACTTTTTTGAATGATGATCAGGAATAGATTGGAACAGGATATCCTCACTGTCAGTCTTCACAAGATTTGCCACAAAGCGCCATTTGTGTTGAGATGGCAACTATTTTGGACCCAGGACTTTTCCAGGGACTCAAATTCTTGGGAATGAAGTGCCTTTCAGGTGTGGTACTGAAATTGAACAACATTTGTGATTAAGGAAATCCTGTATGTTGGTGCAAGGCAGAAATGCCTTTACTTCCTGAGAAAACTAAAGAAATTTGGCCTGTCCCCTAAAACTCTCACTAATTTTTATAGATGCACCGTAGAAAGCATTTTTCTAGGGTGCATCACAACCTGGTATGCAAGTTGTCCTGTCCAAGACCGGAAGAAGCTGAAGATCGCGAACACGGCGCAGCACATCACATAAACCAATCTTCCGTCCATGGACTCACTTTACACTGCACGCTGTCGGTGCTGCTAGGATAATCAAGGACACGACCCACCCAGCTAACACACTTTTTGTCCCTCTTCCCTCTGGGAGAAGGCTCAGGAGCTTGAAGACTCATACGGCCAGATTTGGGAACAGCTTCTTTCCAACTGTGATAAGACTGCTGAACGGATCCTGACCCGGATCTGGGCCGTACCCTCCAAATATCCGGACCTGCCTCTCGGATTTTTTGCGCTACCTTACTTTCCATTTTTCTATTTATGATTTATAATTTAAATATTTTATATTTACTATTGATCTGTAATCCAGTGAGCGGGAAGCGCAGAATCAAATATCGCTGTGATGATTGTACGTTCTCGTATCAATTGTTTGGCGACAATAAAGTATAAATGGTGGTTGCACTTCTAGGATATTGGAGGTACCAATAGTAACAGCTTCTACATTCATGGCAGTTACAACATCACACTTGGTGAGAAAGGAATAAACTGACAGTGTGTTACTGGGCTCCTTGCCATCTAGGAACAGACAGTACAGAACTAATGCCATCTGGGCACTTTACCTGCATGTCTGTTTCAACCACAGAACCTGTCAATATTGTGGATAGTCACTGGGTAACTGTCCTCAGAGGAACTGCATTAGTGTTTAGAAAAGGAGCTTATTTAAAAGATCAAATCCCACAAGAGAATTCATTTCAGGGCCAGACAAAATCATTACGAATTCAAAAAAAAAAAAAAAAAATTCACTCTGAGAGCTCATACTTCTCATACTGAAACTCTATGCTACTTACTACAAACATGGTAGTCACAATTACTGTTCTGGCTTGTCAAAGTGACCTTAGTATCCACAGAGCAAGGGGAAGCTTACAGTCAGTTTGAAAGAGTCACATACAAGCAAATAAATGGACAATACAATGAGAAACTGAAATGTGTAAGTAGACAAACAGGGCAAAACACTTCATGAAGTAAAAAAAAACACAAAAATTCCCCAAGAATTTTTTATCTTTCCATTCCTATTGATTCAAGTCAAAATTTAAAACTCTCCAATACAGGAAAACAGTTGTTACCTGCAATTATAGCAATATTTTGAGTAATATAGAATTACAGTCTGGTATTACACTAGTTTAGAGTAGGGATTCCCAACTTTGTCTATGACATTAGCAAAGGGGTCTGTGGACCCCAGGTTTAGATTAATAATGCTGCATCAAGGTATGCGCTCAGTCACTTGTCTGACTATGTTTGTATCTTCTCAACTCATAGCAGATATACTCCTAGTCAGTTCTAACATTAACTTGTTTCATCTAGATTTCTAAAGTTAAAATTACTTGTTCACTTAATGTCAGACAAGTTCTACTTACGTTCACACTGAATTACGTCCAGATTGAACTGCTGAATGGCTCCCATGCTTATCTGCTTCACATCAGCATCCAGAAGCATTTGCATCATAGATGTGGATAGGTGCTTACAGGCCGACATGCACGCAGTTTGGGCTACCTTTCCCTGGAAAAAGCAAGACATTGAGTAAAATCAGCTCAAGGCAAAATACAGTTACACATACTACACATATACTGTATGTATATGTATTTTGTACCATCAAGATGAAATATCCTCAATTTACATAATATTCTCATTTTCCTTTATTACATATCTAACAGACTGTAAGTTGATGTTAAGTAAATGCGAATATAAAGTATTTCATCATTGCGGCCAATTGCTATCATGGTAATCAAAAGGTTAAACAATATTCAGTTTGGGATGTAAAAGACTAATAAACAGTTAGGTGTGTTGAATTATGATTTTTGTCCCCCTATTGACCAGAAAGACAAAAATCATGAGTAGTCTATGTTCTGACTGATAAAAATCAAATACATACAGTATTTATGTATGCACACGAATACAACCACAATGCTGAATGGGTACGCATGAAGAAAACATTTCTTCAGGCAATGTTACTTTCTCAAAGACCAAGATACTAGGAGTAGCAATTGGTCATCCGCTGGTTTAATGTACAAATTTAATTAGATATTACCAACTTTAAAATTACCTCAGTATTTAAATTATGTGTACACAAATACTACACGAAGAAACTCCCACTACCTCCAAATGATAGAATGTGAATTTCATACTAAAGGTTTGTCTTTTTATATTTCTCCTTTTACACAGCATTCAGTTTCACAGATTTGTGTTACTAGATCTCTAAGGAATTAACAGCTAGTATAATGACTATATTCCTAGTCTAAAAAAATTAATGTTTTGTTTCAATGCCACAAGTTTATGCTTATTTTAATACATCTAATGTAACAATTATATAAACTTAATGAAAAATGAATTTTGGGGCATTATAAACATGCAATACATTGTCATACCACCACAACGTCAACATTATGGGAAATGGAAAGAAGGCAAAATATAACACAGATAAACAGAGCTGGAAGATTCTAGCAAACCTAGCTGCAGGACATTCCAACTAGACCCAAAAGACCAGATCTGTTAATCTAGCAATGTACAAATGCCTCTACTGCATCCCGTATAAATAATTGAATTGAGAAACAAACAAAAACATTCATATCAGTGCAAGAGTTGGTGCTAGCTGATTTTTCTTTAAATTCACCTCATTAAAAGTTCTTTGTAAAAAGTGTAAAATGATTTACTCTTGAATAGGTGGCAGAATTGTATACAAATTCTTCCAGCTCTGAAGTAGACAATGTACGATTTTATTACAGCAATTAAATTCAAGTATTCATGATCAATGTATTTTTAATAAAACCCCTGGAACATGCAAAAGTTTTAGTTTCAAACCCTCACAGAAATGCTGCATCTAGTTTGAAACACACCCATCTACGTAACTGTATTAACCATTGTGGCCATCAATTTGCCAAATGCATTAGGCAGAAAAAGGACTTGTATTTCTCACAGTTGCAAACCATGCTTGTTAAGATTTTACAGCAATGAGTGGGAAAAACATACTGAGCACAGTGATTAGGAAACTAAATTTTCTACTTAACTTCAGTGCCGCAGATGAACTTGTGCATAATCTTTAGTATATGGAACACTTACACTACTACAGCACAGAAACAGCACAATAACAATTATATTGCTCCAACTGTTTTATCAGTCTGCTGATCACACACAATTTCTTGGAAACTTTCCTAATGCTATTTTATTAATAAAAAGCCAACAGAAAAAGAGAGAGAAACAAGGCAAGTCCCCATAAACTAAGCTTTTCTCCAATTATTTTTAGATACCAACAGCAAAAGTCTATTTAATGGTGGAGAAGGCTAAATATACTCTTCACTTCAATACAAGAAAAGGTACAATATTAAAAGGACACTATTTTATAAAACTTTAGCCAAGTTTGAGGATAAACAGATTCTCTATGATGACATGTTCCCCTAGTTTAAGGCACTATTTTGGTGATGAGGTGTACTACATCTGTAGTGTTTATTTTTCTATTCTAATATTCGAATTCAATGAAAGCATTCAGCACAGCCATAAACGACAATGCAAATGATATATATAAAATTGTGTAGGATTATGAGATGCCATGAAGTTGTGTGGTTATAAAATGCAGAAAATGCCTGTGTTTAGACAATTGTTTCCTTGAAAAGACTTTTCCCTTTCAGTTTCTGAAGGCATCACTCTACCTTTGAGGAACAGTTCCAGTAGTATCAAAGCTTTCTAAACATTTCCCTCTTGTTCTCAGGCCTTGTTAATCAAATCTGCCATGTTACAATTTAATACTCTTATGCTAATTTTTTGATGCACAGAGGAATCACAAGTCCCTATATACATCATTAGTGTGAAGGAAATCACAAAAGTTAATCTAAGTGCCTTTTAATGCATTTCACTTCAATACCAGATTCCATCAGGGATGTCACTTCCTTTTAAGCTTAAGTCATTTTAAACAGAAGCAGAGGCAGCACACAAACATCCTGACATAAATTGATAAACAAAAGTACAAGCTACAATCTGAAACAAGCACGCATTAAGAGTCCTCAAACCTAATGTTAATCACATTGGAAGATGAGCAGTTCTGCTCCCCAAGCAATAATAATATGAATGAGAAAAGGAAGCTGAAAAAAAAAATCAATGGCTACTGTTCATTTAATTATAGAGTAATAGGTTTGAGATACTTAATGGAAATGTCATTTTAATTTAATGGAATAAGTACTGCATTTGAGTATAACATACTGCTCCATCAGATCAGCTCCATGTCCTATTTATTCTGTCTATATAATGTAATAACTGCATAAGCAGATTAATAGGTTGTCAACCAACATTCTAACATTCAATTTATAAAATGTAGGAGTGTTTGAAATTATTATAATACACTTATGGCTAACATTTAGGGGAAGCATACTACATACTTGGCACAAAACGTATCTCCCCCCCCCAAGAGAATAAGATCCTGCCGTGCACATGTTGTCCCTGCAAAATAACATATGTACGCATGCTGGACAATGCAAGTTATGCTTTAGAACATAAACTGAAGATGCGTTTGGGGACGAGTAAAGAACACTAGTGAATTTTGGGAAATACAAGGAGTAGGCAATCAGTCTAAGTGTTGACAAAAAAAAGCCTAATTAATAAATCCTTTTAAAAAAATAACCAGTAGCTTGATTCAAAAACTGAGCTTTGTCCAAACTGTATTTGTACTCATTTGTGGAATAAATTACCCTGATCAGCAGAGTGACCAAGTACTTTTCCATTTGTGATCCATGGTGATGCACCTCATACTTCCAAGAGTCAAATGCGTTTAATGAGTTTAATCATAGCACAATGCACATTTCATTCCCTTCCAATGTAAACTGTAGCTCAAGTCCAAAAGACACCCATGAATCAATCCATAGGACAAACTAGGAAG
Source organism: Mobula birostris (assembly GCF_030028105.1). Classification (NCBI taxonomy): domain Eukaryota; kingdom Metazoa; phylum Chordata; class Chondrichthyes; order Myliobatiformes; family Myliobatidae; genus Mobula; species Mobula birostris. Next base: position 38,403,691 of record NC_092390.1, read on the forward strand.
ACTGTGTGGTTTTCTTGGTATATTCAATTTAAATCAATACACCTCACAAGGTAGCTTGAAACTGTCTTCAAGCATTTCCCAAAGTCCACAGCTTGTCTTCAAGCCTGCACGGGGCCTTTTCTTCTTGGAAAAAAAAGCAGCACTCAGCAATCAATTTAATGAGTGCTTCAGTGGTAACACCAGAAGTTTTAGCATAGATATTCAGGCATCTCAAAGGGTTAGAGACCACAGGGAACAAGGCATATAAACATGCGCACTGTCTTTAGAGACATCAGATCACAAGCAGATCTTTCTGATGAGCAGTGTGCTTGCAAGTTCAGGCTTTCTAAGACGATAAGAACTCTAATCTGACATCGGGAGATGAGCAACAGCCAAACATGTGCCCAGGCAGCTCTTTTTGTGAATGCCAAGGTAAATGCAACACTCACAGCTCCTTCATTCTTAAGAGTTCAAACTTTCATGTCATCTCTTCCAAGTATCTGAACAGAGCTGAGTAATAACAGCAACGCAAGTATGACGATGCTGCTGACTTGAATACAAGATGCTGCTGTTGGCATTAGTCCAGTGGGCACTGCAGTATACCAGTGGAAACTGCACTATGGTGTGATGCATAATCTATCCAAAAGAAAACAGCCTGCATTCAAGAAGAAATTTAAATCCTGAAGACCAGAAAACAAACTTAACCAGTAGACAGCACAGTGCAGAGACATTTCCAAACTTAATTTTAACCCCTTTGAAGGTAGTAGTTCCTTCCAATTATTCATTTTAGGCCTCTGAATTTTAAACAATAATTAATTCATTCCTCAGCCTCCACTGATCAAAATAAAAACTTCTTTTTCCCTCAGAAGAAATTCTCATCAACATCCTTGTGAATTGCCTCTGCATTACTTCTAGCACAGTGACACATTTCCTGTAAGGTGGTGACCAGAACTAAACAATGTTGAATACATATGTAGGCATAGTATACCATTCTGATAATAATATCCCTACTCTTGTATTCTATGTCTCAACTGGTAGTCTCATTTTAATCATTTTATCCATTTATACTATCTGTATTTTTGATCACCAAGAACCCATGTTCTACAATTCTTAATATCCTTCCAATTAAAGTACATGCCATTTTCTTATATATCCCCAACTGCACAACTTTTGCCATTTCTGCTCATCTGATCAGACCATCTATCAATATTCTATTGATGTTTGCTTTCTGATTGATAACAATACAGCAATTTCTGTAACAATTTAAAATCTGTCATTTCACTAGATTTGAAGTTCAATCACCGATCTCATACAAATCGAGGTTCTCTCCACATTCCATGTCTTTTCCCTCGAACAAGAGTTGCAACAACCAAAACAGTCAAAAACATTGTATTCACTTACGCTGCTTTACAGATTTACCTATACTGCTTTTGACATTAAAATACTTGGAGAGAAACTATTATTTTATGCTTTCTACAGGATCTTCAAATGTGTTGTCATTCATCAGGAAATATAATGCATTCTGAACTCCTCACAAAATATACTTTTCCCTGGAGAAGCACCAATCTGCAAGTAGGGATTAAAAGCTTTTACATTTTGGCCCATTGATCAAAATTGCTGGTGGATTCAATATGATCAAAATATGACATTCATTATTTTCAGTAATCAGATTGACAAAAAAAAATAGGTGGAGGTTCATTGATGGGTAACATTTCAAGTCAATATCCTCTATACTAAGGGTTCCCAACCATTTTTTTTATACCATGGACCCCTACCATTAACCAAGGAATCTGTGGACCTCACCTTGGGACTCATTCAGTGGTGAAGAAATCCTCATGGAATTCCATGAGATGCATTGAAAGCCAATAAACCTATTGATTATTTCACAATATAGAGGGGAAGAAGATAAAAAGACCATGTCTCACACTGTTCACATATAAAGTAGGATCACTGTACTGCCACGTGATCCTCCTTAAGCAACCTCTTGCAACACTACCTTCTCCATTCATGTTGCTTTTAATTTCATATATAACTGAGGGCTCCTGGAGAATGGACCACAACATGCAATCTTTATCACTATTCTTCAGCCTCTCACAGGACTCTCTTCTATAGAGGTTGTCGTTATAAACAATCAGACAAGTACACTGAACTGGCTACCAGAATTCTAAAATTAGAATCTACTTAATAGAGAAGGTCATACTCATTCTTTGTGCAAGGCACAAAGAGTATTAATTCACTATTTCATAAAGGGATCAGAAGCAGAGGGAGTGAGCAGTTTGAAGTTCCTGGTGTCAAGATCTCTGAGGACCTAACCTGGTCCCAACATATCAATGCAGCTATTAAGAAGGCAAGACAGCAACTATACCTCATTAGGAGTTTGAAGAGATCTGGTATGTCAACAAATACACTCAAAAACTTCTATAGATGTACCGTGGAGAGCATTCTGACAGGCTGCATCACTGTCTGGTATGGGGGAGCTACTGCACAGGATCAAAAGAAGCTGCAGAAGGTCATAAATCTAGTCGGCTCCATCTTGTGTACTAGCCTACAAAGTACCCAGGACACCTCCAAGGCGCGGTGTCTCAGAAAGGCAGCATCCATTATTAAGGACCCCCAGTACCCAGGGTATGCCCTTTTCTCATTGTTACCATCAGGTAGAAGGTACAGAAGCCTGAAGGTACACAATTAACAATTCAGGAACAGCTTCTTCCCCACTGCCATCTGATTCCTAAATTGAAATTGGACCTGTGAACACTATCTCACTTTTTAAATATATATTATTTGTTTTTGCACAAATTTTAATCTATTCAGTATACATATACTGTAATTGACTTATTTTCTTCTTCTTTGTATAGCATTGAACTGCTGCTGCTAAGTTAACAAATTCCACAACACATGTGGGTGATAATATACCTGATTCTGTTTCTTGCCATCAGTGATTAAAGCTGTTCTCAATGCCCAACCTTAACAAGCTTACTAGACGAGTACCATGGGTATGCTGCAATCCCAGCAGTTCCACTGTCACCTCTTTATGTACTTGGGAGTTGTCATAAGCCTTGGCACAAGAATGCAGCCCAAATTATGAAAATCCTTTTACATAATTAAAAAATACATTTAAAAAAATCAAGACCTCCACAAAGAAAAATGCCCTAAAGTAGTTCCCTTTTATTCACACTGCAAGTGGATTTTGATTGCTTAGCACCACCTTACTGTGGCTACTGCCCTTCCTTCAAGTCTATGCTGATGTTCCTGATGACCAGTGCAAAGGTCTTAGATGGACTGGCTTCAGATTTCTGATAGGAATGGCTGGCTTTTGGACGTGGATGAGCACATTGCCCAGGATAAACTGCTGACCTTACAAGGGCAAAATCAATATTGTAAAGAACCTGCAGACTAGGGGATCTGTCAGTCAAGTTGGTAGACCACAGTACAATAACCAGTTATCATCTTTACCTGAAATCATGGCACCTTGATCTTTCCCTCAGAGATGGCACCAAAATTCATCCATGATAATGTGTCAATGGTGACAGGGAGGTGGGTGTGGGAGTACACAGCTTTCGTCTTGTAAAAGATTAATTCCTCTATTCTGTTAAATTGCTGGAAGGGTACTCTGCTTATTTTCAGGGAACGGAGCTACCTGTTTGAAAGCAGCTTTGCTCTTGAAGATAGAAGAATTGATCAAGGATAGCAGCTCCATCTTTAGGAATAGCAATCTACTCACAACTGACATCTCACTGTCAAGCTGCCCTGTGTAGCACATATCAGACTTCCTTTTGGATCAGACCAAGACTGCATGAAAGCAGAAAGGCACTGTAGTTCTACTGCAGCTGAAATCTAAACCAGTTAGCACTGTGTGCCAGGACTGCTGCTAAGAGCTTCCTCATCACTATGCATGACTCCTGCAGGAACATGAACATGGGAGATGGACTCCTGTTCTTTCTATCACTTCCTGCACTGTGGTCTCAACATCATGCAAACCATCTCACAGGGGACCTACATCAGCCTTATCATTAAACACATTCTTCTCTGAGCCCACTAGGGCAAAGATGATGCACGAACACCACCCCCCCCGCCATCCCCACCAAACAGAACCTCACACCAGATTCCTTCCATCTCATGTTAAACTGCAGCCCACTAGTTCCTGCCATCTTTCCTGTAACATATATCTTTAACACAGCTTGCTGAAACTTCACTCTGCCAATTACCAAAGTAGTTATGGAACAGGCAGTATGAGGACTGTGCTGTTCAGAAGTCAACCCTTCACTCCCCGCACCCCCCCCCCCCATACCCTGCCGCTCACTATCCTGATGTTCCAATAAAGGTAAACCTAAGAACATTCTTTATACTGAGCAAAGATTGTAAAGAGCAGCAATTGTAAATTGCAGCAAAAAAATCTTGGAGATACAGCAGCATATATAGCGAAGAAAATTTATGTCACTGAGCAGTATGAAGGATGAATACTGAATCAGTGAAATATCATTTTTGGGCATACCTGGCAGATTGCACACAGCCTCTGCCCAAGAGGTGGTTTATGCCTTCCTGATGCTCATTCAAGATTGACTCTTCTAGCCTTAAAGTTCTGCATTTGACATGTTCCCCTTCTGTCTGGATGGTCTCCTTTTGACTCCTCACTAGCTCAGCCTAAATGAAGGAAATTGAATGATCTTTTCACTTTCCTCTATTTGGAAGTTTAATCACAGTAAGGGACAGGGTCAAATATCAATAATGGGGAACAAGGTAGGAGTGGTATAGAAGGTAGGGTGATTGGGAATTGAGACTTAAGTAACAGGTTGCTGAATATAACAATTGTATGTAACTGCCTGTTCTTGAACTAATTAGAGGGAGCAATATTTTCAATGTCTTTTGCTCATCTTGATTTAACTTGAGGCCACAAAGTTTCTAGCAACTTTGCTCGAGACTAGAGAGTTTTACTCCTAGAGGAGGCAACTTAAGCCATTTCCTACAAGTCATTTCTTTTAGTGACTTAGGTGGGATTCCTAGCCCCGCAGAAGCACAGGGATTGATTTATGGATTAAAGTTTTTTGCTCATTCTGCTCTTGCAGATTCTCTCATATTCCATGCTGTATGCATCAAAGGAGGAAGGCCATTCTGAATTTCATGCTGCAAAGTGCTAGAGGCCATTCTAAATTTATTCTCAAGCTATCCTGAACTGAGTACTTGTGTTTCAGTACACCTTTGCGACCAATTTAAGGAAGACTCCAACCTGGTGCCAGCGCCACATGCAGGGGTGCTTTTAGTGCACTATTGAGAAAGTGCAATTCCAGTTTCTCGGCATCAACTTTTCAAACAAAATATTTCTTTACAAAACTTCTGAATTATTCTCAGTCTCTTCAACACAGCCTCTTTGACAAAGAAAATCAAAGCAAAATCAAACATTGGGCACCAAAAGCAAAGAAAAAAAGCAGAAGACTTGCTTCAAATTATAGACCTTATAAGGAGAGCTTTAAGAGAACAAAGTGAGAGCATGGAGAAAGATGACCAGACTATGATGACTAATCAACAAGACGGAGGCTGGGTGGGGGGGGGTGGGGGGGGAATTCTAAAAAAAAGAGAAAAAAAACAAGACAGAAAAATAGAAAATCTACAGCAAAATACAGGTCCTTCAGCCCACAATGCTGTGCCGACCATGTACTTGCTTTAGAAATTACCTAGGGTTACCCATAGCCCTCTATTTTTCCCAAGTTCCATGTACCCATCCAAGAGTCCCTTAAAAGACCCTATCGTATCTGCCTCCACCACCGACGCCGGCAGCCCATTCCACACACTCACCACTCTCTGCGAAAAAAAACTTACCCCTGACATCTCCTCTGTACCCACTTCCTAGCACCTTAAAACTGTGCCCTCTCGTGTTAGCCATTTCAGCCCTGGGAAAAAGCCTCTGGCTATAAACACAATCAATGCCTCTCATCATCTTATGCACCTCTACCAGGTCACCTCTCATCCTCCGCCACTCCAAGGAGTAAAGGCAGAGTTCATTCAACTTATTCTTATAAGGTATACTCCCCAATCCAATCAAGATCCTTGTAAATCTCCTCTGCACTCTTTCTATAGTTTCCACATCCTTCCTGTAGTGAGGTGACCAAAACTGAGCACAGTACTCCAAGTGAGGTCAGACCAGGGTCCTATATAACTGCAATATTACCTCTCGGCTCTTAAGCTCAATCCCACTACTGATGAAGGCCAATGCACCATATGCCTTCTTAATGACAGAGTCAACCTGTGCAACAGCTTTGAGTGTCCTATGGACATGGACCCCAAGATCCCTCTGATTTTCCACACTGCCAAGAGTCTTACCATTAATACTATATTCTGCCATCATATTTGATTGACCAAAATGAACCACCTCACACTTATCTGGGTTGAACTCCATTTGCCACTTTCTCAGCCCAGTCTTGCATTATATTGATGTCCCACTGTAACCTCTGACAGCCCTCCACACTATCCACAACACCCCCAACCTCTGTGTCATCAGCAAATTTACTAACCCATCCCACTACTTCCTCATCCAGGTCACTTATAAAAATCATGGAGACAGGGTCCCAGAACAGATCCCTGAGCAACACCAATGGTCACTGACCTCCGTGCAGAATATGACCTGTCTGCAACCACTCTTTGCCTTCCGTGGGCAAGCCAGTTTTGGATCCAGAAAGCAAGGTCCCATTGGATCCCATGCTTCCTTATTTTTTTCAATAAGCCTTGCATGGGGTACCTTATCAAATGCCTTGCTGAAATCCATACATCTACTACTCTACCCTCAATGTGTTTAGTCACACCCTCAATGTGTTGAGTCACATCCTCAAAAATTTCAATCAGGCTTGAAAGGCATGACCTGCCTTTCACAAAGCCATGCTGACTATTCCTAATCATATTATGCCTCTCCAAATGGCCATAAATCCTGCCTCTCAGGATCTTTTCCATCAACTTACCAACCACTGACACAAGACTCACTGGTTTGTAATTTCCTGGGCTATCTCTACTTCCTTTCGTGAATAAAGGAACAACATATGCAACCCTCCAGAACCTCTCCCATCCCCACTGATGATGCAAAGATCATTGCCAGAGGCTCAGCAATCTCCTCCCTCGCCTCCCACAGTAGCCTGGGGTGCATCACATCCGGTCCCAGAGAATTATCCAACTTGATGCTTTCCAAAAGCTCCAGCACAGCCCATTTCTTAATGTCTATATGCTCAAGCTTTTCAATCCACTGCAAGTCATCCCTACAATTGCCAAGATCCATTTCCGTAGTGAATACTGAAGCAAAGTATTCATCAAGTATCTCTGCTATCTCTTCCTGTTCCATACACACTTTTCCACTGTCACACTTGATTGGTTCTATTCTCTCATGTCTTATCCTCTTGCTCTTCAGATACTTGTAGAATGCCTTAGGGTTTTCCTTAATCCTGTCCACCAAGGCCTTCTCATGGTCCCTTCTGGCTCTCCTAATTTCATTCTCAAGCTCCTTCCTGCTAGTCTTATAACCTTCTAGATCTCTATCATTACCTAGTGTTTTTTTTTTAAACCTTTCATAAGCTTTTTCTTCTTGTCTAGATTTTCAACAGCCTTTGTACACCATGGTTCCTGTACCCTACCATCCTTTCCCTGATTCATTGAAAAGTATCTATGCAGAACTCCACGCAAATATCCCCTGAACACTTGCCACATTTCTGCCATACATTTCCCTGAGAACATTCGTTCCCAATTTATGCTTCCAAGTTCCTGCCTGATAGCCTCATTTCCCCTTACTCCAATTAAACACTTCCCTAACTTGTCTGTTCCTGTCCCTCTCCAATGCTATGGTAAAGGAGATAGAATTATGATCACCATCTCCAAAATGCTCTCCAACTGAGACCTGACACCTGACCAGGTTCATTTCCCAATACCAGATCAAGTACAGCCTCTCCTCTTGTAAGCTTATCTACCGATTGTGTCAGGAAACCTTCCTAAACACACCTAAAAAACTCCACCCCATCTAAATCCCTTGCTCTAGGGAGATGCCAATCAATATTTGGGAAATTATAATCTCCCACCACAACAACCCTGTTATTATTGCACCTTTCCAGAGTCTGTCTCCCTACCTACTTCTCGATGTCCCTGTTACTATTGGGAAGTCTATATAAAAAAAAACATCCAGTAGAGTTATTGACCCCTTCCTGTTTCTAACTTCCACCCACAACGACGTAGTAGACAATCCCTCCATGACTTCCTAACTTTCTGTAGCCATGACACCATCTCTGATCAGCAGTGCCATGCCCCCACCTCTTTTGCCTACCTCCCACCCCCCGTCCTTTCTGAAGCATCTAAAGCCTGGCACTCAAAGTAACCATTCAACAAGAAACAAGTTTGATTTACAAGAAACAGATTAAAAATAAACCTGATATTCAAATATCATGATTGTGGGAGCTTGCATTGAAAAGTCAGATGTTGGCAACAAGGAATAATGATTTAAAAACATATTTAAGAACAATATTTCAAAGTTTTTGGAGAAAGGACAGAGCTAATTGCTGCATTGCAACAATGAAGCAATTAATGAAGACAGAGCAAAGGGATTGGAGGTACTTTTCTGCATCTGAGGTTCAAAAAAATGTGGAAGATTACTACTCCGTATTCTAATTTATACAGAATGTCAATGTATTTTTTGCTGATGTGTAATGGAAAACTGATTGGATGGAATCAGATGGAAATTGGTTTGCAGCATCCTACGCTGAAAAAGGCTAAAGCTGGCAGAGGCAAGAAGCACAGCTGCTGAGGAAATTACATTTTTGAATGGTGGGTAGCCAAGGGATTAAGCTAAATTCTCAACCCAAATCATTAGCTATTTATACATGAAGAATAAGAAATCTTGTTTGGTTTATCCTTGAACATAATACAAATTGTGTCCAAATTCACAGTGCTTCCTTATTCACAAGAGTGATTAAACCAATGCAGAACAGTGCAGCACAGTACAGGCCCTTCAACCTACAATACTATGCCAACCCTTTAACCTACTCCAAGATTAATCTAAAGCTTCACTCACATAATCTTCCATTTTCCTTTCATCCATGTGTCTAATAGTATCTTAAATGTCCCTAATGCATCGGACACTACCACACCAGACATAATGTTCAAAACACGTACCACTCTATAATAAATCTACTTCTGACATCCCCCTTATGCTTTCCTCTCAATACAAAGTTAAGCCTGCCCCTTGTATTGAGAGGAAAGCCTCTAGCAGTTCATTTGATCTGTGTTTCATCAACTTGTAGACCCTATCAAGACACCTCTCTTCCTCCCCCCTCCAAAAAGACCCTAGCTCACACAATCTATCCTCATAAGATATTTACCAGGTAGCATTCTAGTAAATCTCCTCTGCATCCTCTCTAAGGCATCTATATCCTTCCTATGATGAGGTGAGAGCTGAACACAATACTCCAAGTGAGGTCTAACCAGAGCTTTGTAGAGCTGCAACACTACCTTGTGGATCAAGCTCAATCCCCTAACCAATGAAGGCCAATACACCATACGCCTTCTTAACCACCTTATCAACCTGTTCTACAACTTCAGAGGATTTATGGATATGAAACCCAAGATCCCCCTGTTCCACCATATTTTTAGTCCCGCCATTAACCCTGCATTGCAACTTCAAGTTTGACCTTCCAAAGTAAATCACTTGACACTTTTCTGGATTGAACTCCATCTGTCACTTCTCATCTCAACTCAGAATCCCAACTATTCACAACACCATTACCTTCACGTCCTCTGCAAATTTACTAACCCACCCTTCCAATTACTCATCTAAGTCAATAATAAAAATCACAAAGAACAGGGGTCCCAGAACAGATCCCTGTTTATACATAATGGATTAAAGAGAAGGCATCAATAACAACAATCTGATTACAAAAAAATAGCAAATTTAACTTTAGAATAACGATTAGTTACTAAGACAGCAATTTGCCACATTAAAATATCAATTTCCAAAGAAATTAGTTTAGTAATTGTAAACTTTTAAAAAATAATCTCATCATAGTTCTCAATTCACCAACTAATCAAATGACCAGGTCAAAAGCAAATTGAATTTTTTGCATTCATTAAAAACTTTCTGCTGCATCACAAATGAATTGCAAAACTGTCATGCTAAAAACAATTAACTCAATATTCTTTATTATTTAGCAGGCACAGATGCTTAAATGTACAGATTTCTAAAGAATAATTGCCACAAAATTGCTTTAGGATTCCCTTTGGGTTTGGTGTATACATCTCTGCACAGCACATCACCAGTGTTGAATTCTTCATCTGCATTAGCTATCTAAAGAGTAGCTATCATCATTCAGTTTAGTGCTAGTCATTTGATTTATGAGCTGCATTCAAAGTTGGTGCTTACCAAATGAGAAATATGACTATAGCACAGTAATTTGCTTTGCATTGAACCACTTAAAAATCAAAGACCCCCTGTCAGGATAAGGCAAGAAACACAATTAACCAGCTAGAGACAGGTTCATCTCTCCATCCTGCCAAGAAGTGCCAATCAAAAGCAGCATGAGGTGACATTTGGTAGAGTTAGTAACAAAACCCATTCTCTTGCCAACCCATGTGGGCTTTTGAGTGAAAGTCTTTAGAGCCAACTGTTAAATGTTGCTGCTTGTCTTCCTGCACAGTTGACAATAAGGAATACTGACAGTGATGCCTATCCCTCAAAAAAAAAGCACCAGCTCAAAACACAACCACTAAATCTTTAATTTCATTAGCCTGTAATTGATAAGATTAGTATGTTCTAATTCAATGTTTTCATCACAATTTGGTTCAAATATTGCATTCTACAAACGGTAGCCATTTGTTTTATTTTGTGCATCCAGCAGCTGAAATTATCCAAAGTATTACATGTTGTAATTAAACTACAAAAAAAAGCATTACATATGTCACATAAGAACTATTTCTTTAAAATAGTCTACCAATTTCAATTTAATATATAACAAGGCTTTAAGTAAAACTGCTACAAAATCTCTTTCCAGTTGCATTCTGTTGCAGCAAATTTAAATTATCCTGGTTAAGACATTTTGTTTGTACCTAATAATTAGCATGAATAAACAATGTGGCTAATTTTATATTCACCACCCTAAATGGCACAGTAGAATTATGAAACTATAAAAAGGGTACTTTAGACCCAAAAATACTGAAGGTGTTTGTTTCAGTCTGCAGGCATTTTTTATTTTATCATACTTTGCATGAGAAATGGTGGCGGGATAAATTAATAGCTGACTGGAATTTCAGGAGATTTGTTATTTTGCTTACATAGCTCCCCATTCATACATATTGACAAGTGAAAATCTGATTGAATTCCTTTTGCTTTAAATATAACGTAGTTACTAAGTTTGGGTTATAATGCAAACCTTTATTTTGTCCAGTATTTCATAGAAAAGTCTGAATTAGAGGCCCAATAAAGTTTCCACTGCATTTATTTTTACATAAACTAAGATTTCTTGTCATCATTCTATGGTCATGTTACTGAACCCAGTACACTGCTTATCTGGCTGCCCCATTTCCTGAAGTAGGCCTTAAAGTAGTAGGTTTATCTGAAATCCTCATTTTGTTTGATTACTTGGAATTCTGCCAGTTTAACAATTGTTGAGTCTCTTGCTACAAGAATTCAAATGGCATTACACAGTGCTAACTAGATCCATTCCCAACAGCTGTACTAGCATGGCTGTAGGTAAGTACTCTCTCTCTAGCTTAAGTACACAATATGAAATCAATGCGAAATATCATTCTCTGCTGGCTTCAGAACATGCTTTGTAGGGCATATGTGTTTTAATAAAAATGGCAGGTGCTATGTTTTCAAGGGAAAATTCTCTATAACCCTTGTAAAAAAGGAGGCATCAGCTAGACAGGATTTGTCATGAATGAATGCAATTGTAATTTATACCCATTTCTCATTAGGTCATCCTCCAGGCAAAGATTTGCAGCAATGTTGACAAGGCTGGTTTAAAATATTTTCAATATTACATTAAACCAAATATACTACCTGCATCTCCAACTGGCCCTTCCATCATAATTTCATCCCACCTGAATGCTTTCGATGAATATTTTAAAAGAAACACTTTAAAAGTTAAAACTCTTCATGAAAAGGGCATGAAAGGTCTGAACCATTCTATATATAAAATATATTTTACAAGTTTATACTGTTGGAAGTTATGCTCTATTTCTGAAGCTTCTGAAAATTCTTTCAGATTAGCTTTGTCATATGTACACCAAAACATCGCATCAATGATCAACACAATCATAGGACTACTTTGAAGGTAGCCTACAAGTGTTGCCACATTTCTAGTGCCAATGTAGCATGTCCACAACTCACTAATCCTAACCATACATCTTTTGAAAGGTGGGAGGAAAACTGAAGCAACCCCACATGGTCACAGGGGAGATCATACAAACTCCTTAAAAATATCAGCAGGAACTGATATCCACTCAAGTTCAGGCCAGAAGCATCATGAATGACACTTGTGTTTCATGTTATAAAACCAGTATTAATTTATAGTTACCTAGTTACAAAAGTTTCTCAGAGTTCCTTATAGCTTCCTGATCATAGTTTCTTAATGTCTTCTCAGCATTTCCATCTCTGCTATTATCCCAACCAAAGCAACATAGAAAGTACATCAGCTGATTTGAATTCCCAAAACCACAGGTACTTTAAACTAATCAGCTTTAAATGAGGTGACACTATTTCTTCTCTTCAAAATTGGGAGACTTTTGAGCACATATTGCTACATGTTGAAACAGAAGGCAGCTATATTTTCAAAAAAGTAGACAATTTTTGCTTTAAAAAGATATTTTATAAATATGTTTTGCTAATAAGGTCTGGGGCCACATCCTTGCCCAGTACATCAAAACATGTATATTTAAATTGCAATACGAATTTCCAAATTGTGAGACTTTACACAAGATTATACAAGACCACCTGCAGGAAAACTATTTCAATTAGTGGTTCTATGGAAAGATACTAACTTGCTGAATAGCTACACTCATGTCTGGGTACTACAGCCAGAGATATAGAATGCAATAAAGGTCATTGTGGGGGGGGGGGGGGGTTGCAATTTGCCAAGCTCAGCAGCTACCTGTCCTTGAAATCCTTTGCTCTTACCCAAGGCAGCTCTCCAGATGCAATCTCTTGTTGCTAAGCTGGCTAATTGATCAGCAGGGCCCCATGCAGAGCAGAGTCATTTCCAGCTAAACTAACTCTGTCTTCAGCATTGTTGAGAATTGCTTTAGCCCCTTCCACAGGCATACTATTAAGCAAAGATAACAAGGAGATTAAAAAAGCTCACTGTTAAAACTACGATTAAGTGATTAAAAACTGAAATACAAAATCTCAATCAAGTCATTAAATACATTTAAACCAATTCAAATCAAAACTAAGGTAATTAACGTATTTATAATTTTTTTTCTAGTCAGGTAAATGGATTCCTATACTTGTGCCAGCCCAAGTGCTGAGATATCTTCAGAAATACACACTTGCATGCTGGATTCTATGAAGAATCTAACAGCTGCGTTATCCTGGAATTGGCGATCAGCTGAACAAAAAGCTAGAACTTCTGCCTTTGACTAAGGTACTCAACTTCTACTCATTCACGTAGCTAAATGCCAACAATCATCATGTAGATACAAATAGTATTCTCACTTATCTTGATCATTAGTTTTTAAAGGACCTCATATTCCACCAGGTTACAAAAACACTTTTTGCTATCTTCTTATCCTAGCATTATTTTACTTCTTCCTTTTCTTATTTCATATTCTCACTCCTGGTTCTGAATTCCATCACCCCCTAATATCAGCCTACTCTGGAACTCATACTCTCTTTTCTATCTTCACGGATACATCAACTTGTTCTCCCATAGTTCTACTTATACATAATCCCTTACAGGTCTTTGCTTTTAACTGTTTTTTTTTGTATTTTGTGCAATATTTCCCAATTTCACTATTCTGTGAAAAAGGCCTTTTCAAGTTTAGCGGTCAAAAAGTATTTTTACGTGAATACAGCCAACTCAAAACTAGGGAATGTGGTGAGAACAGCAGATGGTGCTAGAAATGAAGCAGAGAAGAAACAAGCGAGATATGGGATGAGCTTAGTTTCTTCAATCAAATTTGATCTGGAAGCATGCATAGTTGATCACCTGGTCCAAAACACTGAAGGGTCATGAAGTTTGGAAAAGATCAAGATGGGAAGTGTTGAAAAACAATTTAATGATTTTGGGGTTCTTTGTATTCTTATGGTAACACAAACTAAACCGTTTATTTTTCAAATCGAATTACATTTGAGGAATTATCCACTTAGTTACATCTTAAGGTACAACAGTTGAATGGCAGTTAAGCGTTCTACAATGCTATCAGCACAAAAAATTATGGTGCAACTAAACTCCTGATTTTGTTGGATGAGACATGCTATTCACAATCACATTACCCATCTACCTAAACTTATCAAGTCTGGGTCCATAGAGCTGATCCTGCTTACTTAAAGGAAGCACAGTGACAAGGCCTCAGGAGGCAAATGGGCCTCAATGTAATCAGGTGACATGCACAAGCAGAACAAGTTCCACCCATTCATCCAGAAAACATCGACATTTGGCAAAGTACACTAACATTTTTGCCATCAGTCAAAGCTGTCAACTTCCCCTCCTTCCCAACCTTTGCCTGTTCTGATACTCAGAAACATAAAGTAGTTTTCCAACTTCTTCCATAAACCTGTACTACTGTGTTCAAATGAATAGGCTTCACTGATCTATCTTGGTGCAGGAGCTGACTGCAAATTTCCCAAACCATTGCAAGAATGTGAGAAACTCCTGCTCTGCTGTTTAAATCAATGATTCCCAACATGGGATAGCTGAGAAATTACTAGCAGATCTTGTCTAGAAAGCTTGGGACAATTGTATTTGTCTGGGAATCCCAAAACTAGCATACATATACATGAGCAATATGTTAAACCAGCAAAATGCAAAATCTAAGCCATTTTTAAAATCAGACATCTTGGCTTTGTTAGGAAAGATGTTTCAAAGGGAAATGAAGTGATGCAATTGGCATTCTATTAACATATAATTATCTGTCAAGTTTTTGATATACTTGTATAGCAATTAAAGTTTCATCACAAGTGTATATTTTGTCTTTTGGTAGGTTAATAGATTAAGTTGTCCCTGGGGTAAGTCTGTGGCAGAAGGATCTGAAGAGAACTGACGGGCACATGAAAGAGAACAAGGTACAGGAAAATAAGTGGCATAATAGGATCAATGGATAGAACCAGTATAGTCTTGAATGTCCGCCTACTGTGTAATATGGAAAAATGGTAAAAGATTATGTTAAACAAACTACTACACTGCAATTATACTTCCACACAAAAGTTTTTGCTGTTTGATTATTCTTTTTCATGTAAACACTGCTGATATACTGTACCTCAAGCTAAAAACACAATTTAATAAGTTTTTAATCTTTTGAGGGGTTAATTCTATTATGAATAGCTAATGGTGATTGGAATTGTCAGTGATGATTGTTAAGGGCTACTCTATCACAGAATGTTACTGTTAATCAATTCCTACCCATTTTAAGCCTGTTGACTTGTTCTAAACAGACTATACAAAGTCATTACTGGGGAAAGGGCATGTTTAGTTTACTTTAAAAATTTATATGAAGGCTACTTGACTTTAGCAACAATTGTATAGTCAATTCATAGCCTTCAGATGTGCATGCTTTCTTCTGCTACTCACCGACATTGCTGCATGGTGACTGACGTTATTCTGAGAAGGAACCCAGCAAGGAAATCAAAACAAAAAATCAAATGTAAACATGCGTAGAAAGTGTGAACACTAATAAAAAATTAATTTGTAAAACAAAAACATACCATTACTCAATAGATCAGCTGCTAGGTGGTCATTGTCACATTACAAAAATCATAGGTTGTCCAAATCAATCCACTTCAACAATGGTCATAATTTTGTAAAAATCACATTCCAATCAAACTTAAATTTATGGGAGTGTTACAATGTTGTAAATTAGATAACAAAATTCAACATGTCAATTCCACCAATCATATCTGCAGCTGTGTAAAAAAAAAAGGAATTCTTAATTTAAAAGGTGATTTTGTTTGATTGTCAAAGCCAGAGGTTTATAGAAAGCTACTGTTAAAAAAAAATTTTAAAAACTGGATTAGTGCATGTATGGAACTAATTGAAATTATCTTCCAACATGTAAGCTTGGTTCTTAACTTGTACATCAAGGACCACACAAGGAAGTCGGTTAGAAAGAATCTCATTTAAATTAACAGCTATTTACAAAATAACTTGAGCTTAAATAAATATAGTAAGATCTAAGCAGTTTAAGAACCTAAAAACTAATTTTAAGCCAAGAAAATACTTATTGTAGGAATCTCATGTTTGTATTTAATACTCACAGGCAAATGTGTAAAAACTTGAAAAGTGCTTCGAAGGAAGTTTATAAGATCCATTAAGTAACCACTGGCTCGACCATTGGGTTCTGTCATGGTCCATTCATAATCAGCGAGTTGTATGAATTCATCAATTTTATGGTTGAGCTTTGTATATATTTCTCCTTCTGCTGCATGTCTAGCATCCTGCAGTAAATATTATATTAACTAATATTTTCATGTTTACCTTGGCAAAAACTTATTCAATCCAATCTTCTCAAAAGATGTAAACTTTACTACTAAAAAAATTTCTTCAATGTACATGCAGACAAAACAATACAAAGGTAAGTATTTTTATGATTATCAAAAAGGCTACAGGTGCTGGATATCTGAAATAGAAGATCCTGAAAACACTCAACAGCATTTGCGGAAAGATAAACAGAGATAATGTTCAGCTCCCCGACCCGTCATCAGACATAGCATTTCCAGATATATTTAATAGTAAACATACACTGAAAAGCCAATCAACAAATGGGAAGTTATATTAAGCATCTGTAGAAAGGGTAAACAATCTATAGACAAAAAATAATGTATTGCCAGGGGCTACATGGATAGTTTTAGTAATTATTCACTCATCAGTTGTTCACAAAATAAACTAAGCAAAAAAAGTAGTTAAAATTAATATTTAATTATCGTATACCTGCATCTTCTAGAGGCAGATATACACAATTTTTTTTTACATTTGATTAGAAAATGAGCTTTGAATATTGAATACGTCAATCAGCCAACAGAGATAAAATGATCGAAACCTTTGGACAATAGTGAAATACCTGGTGAAGCAATGAATTTTCCAATTTTACATCCATTTCCTTTTCTCCAGGTTTCAGAATGGGTGCCGCAGTAGCATAGCGGTTAGCTCGATGGTACCACAGCTCAGGGTGTTCCAGAGTTCCACTCTGGTGTCATTCTGTAAGGGGTCTCTGTACATCCTCCCAGAAAAATGTGTGGGTTTTCACTGGATCCTCCCGATCCCACCCACCCCCCCAACGGACCAAAGACTTGCAGGGTAGGTTATTAGTCATTGTAAATTGTTCCGTGCTTGAGTTAGGGTTAAACAGGGGTTGCTGGTGCAGTCTGTCTTGAAGGGCTGGAAGGGCCTAGGGCCTACTCTGCACTGTATTGTTAAATAAGAATAATGCTAGATTATTTTAAAACCTGATTAGTGTATACCCACATGAACAGAACTATTAAAATGGTGACTTTACAAAAAACTACTGTAATTAGAATGTAAATTTCTGAATACTGATTGCTTAACATATTCACACTGCACATACCTTGAATGTGGATAACCCATAGAGTCGCGTGGTGTGCACAGTCTCAGGGGAGACATTAGTTATGTTTGTTATAAAGTCTTCAAGGTATTTACAGGCCTGCTCCAGGTGTGTTGTATTTATGATGATTTGTACGAGCTATAAAATGCAAATGTTTCCAATGAAAATCTGCTTGTACCTTTTAGCGTCAGCATTTTCTAGTCCCACCCTAATTTGTCACATTTAATTCTAGGCAACTTTTATAAAATAAATTTGCAAATTATTGTTGTTTCAACCATCAGTAACTTTAAATGAATAATAGTTAATTATTAGACCATTAGTAGCTTGATCCACACAGAACTTTTTTTTAATATAAATTTAGCAAACAATGAACAGTCTAACAAACTGCATCCTCTTGCATTTGATGAACAGTGAAGAGAGGTTCTGGACTGCCATAATGCCATGAAATGGTCCATACATAGGAATGATTGAAGTTGACTTACTGTACCTACTTAACCATAACCTGATATTTAAGGGCCTTTGTTGACTAGGTAATTAAAAATTTGTTCTTGGGTAGGTTTGAAAAAATTATATAAATGAGTGAGAGGTAGGCAGACTAGAGAGGAAATGGTCATGTTTAGAGTGAATGGCATACTTGGCTTCATTGCTTGGAACACTGAGTACACAAGTCTACAAGTCAAGTTCTAAGTTCCAAGTACAAAGTACATGTATGTCACTATATACAAACCCCAAGATTCGATTTCTTGCAGGAATATACAAGTCCAAGAAACAGCGGAATCAATGAAAGACTACACCCAACAGGATGGACAAAAAAAATTATTATTAAGCAGTATCGAGAACATGAGATGAGGAATCCTTTAAAGTGAGCCAATAGGTTATGGGAACAGTTCAGCGATGGGGTGAATGAAGTTCAGTGAAGTTATCCCCTCTAGTTCAAGAGCCTGATGGCTGAAGTGTAATAAACGTTCCTAAACCTGGTGGTGTTGACCCTGAGGCTCCTGCATCTTCCTGATGGAAGCAGTGAGAAGAGAGCATGGCCTGTGTGGGAGGGGTCATTGATGGTAGATGCTGCTTTCCCACAACAGTACTCCATGTTGGGGGGGGGGGGGGAGGGCTTTACTGTGATGGACTGGGCCATATCCACTATTTTTTGCAGGATTTTCTGTTGAAAGACATTGGTGTTTCCATACCAGGCTGTGATGCGAACAGTCAATGTACTGCACACCTGTAGAAATTAGTCAAAGTTTCAGATGTCACGTCAAATCATTGCAAACTTCTAAGGAAGTAGAGGCGCTGCCATGTTTTCTTCATAATTGTTCTTACATGCTGGGCTGAAAGCAGATACTCTGAAATGACAACACTGAGAAATTTAAAGTTGCTGACCCTCTTCAGAGAGAAAAATCAAGGATTCAATTGCACAAGGTGATATTGAGGCTAAGGTCTTGAAGCATATTGATTAGTTTTGAGGTTATGATAGTATTGAGTTGGAGTCAAAAAACATCCTGATCTTCACTGTCCAGGTGTTACAGGTTGAATGAAGAGCAGATGAAATGGCATCTGCTGGAGCGCTGTTATGATAATAGGCAAATTGGAGAGGATCCAAATTGCTCCTTAGGCAGAAGTTGACATATTTCATTACCAACCTCTCAAAACACTTCATCACAGAGAATGCATAATAAATGCTACTGGAGAACAGTCATTGAGGCAGGTTATCAATCTTCTTAGGCACTGGTATAATTAAAGCCTGCTTGAAGCAGGTGGGTACCTCAAACTGCCGAAGCAAGAGGTTAAAGATATCAGTGAATACTCCAGCCAGTTGATCAGCACAGGTCTTTGGTACTCGGCCAGGTATCCCATCTGGGCTGGATGCTTTCCATGGGTTCACCTTCCTGAAGGATGCTCTCATGTCGGCTGCAAACTGAAAACACAGGGTCATATCTGGGCCATGGGACTTCATGAAGGTTCCTTCATGTTTTGACAATCAAAGCAAGCACAGAAGGCATTGAGCTTATCTGGGAGGAAATCTTTGATATCACCTATGTCATTTGGTTTCACTTTGTAAGCGGCAATAGCATTCAAGTCCTGCCACAGCTATTGAGCATCCTCCAGTGATTCAAACTTAGTCTGGAATTTAAATGCAAACAACAGGAATTCTGCAGATGCTGGAAATTCAAGCAACACACATCAAGGTTGCTGGTGAACGCAGCAGGCCAAGCAGCATCTGTAGGAAGAGGTGCAGTCGACGTTTCAGGCCGAGACCCTTCGTCAGGACTAACTGAAGGAAGGGTGAGTAAGGGATTTGAAAGTTGGAGGGGGAGGGGGAGGGGGCGATCCAAAATGATAGGAGAAGACAGGAGGGGGAGGGATAGAGCCAAGAGCTGGACAGGTGATAGGCAAAAGGGGATACAAGAGGATCATGGGACAGGAGGTCCGGGAAGAAAGACGGGGGGGGGGGGGACCCAGAGGATGGACAAGAGGTATATTCAGAGGGAGAAAAAGGAGAGTGAGAGAAAGATTGTGTGCATAAAAATAAGTAACAGATGGGGTACGAGGGGGAGGTGGGGCCTTAGCGGAAGTCTGGAATTAGTCTGGAATTGCCACTTCACACTCCAGACGGCTTTCCAGAGATCATACCTGGACCTCTTATCTTACTTGAGCGCCAGACCTGGATGCCACGGATCTGGCCCTCAGAAAATTGCGGATCCCATGGTACGTCCAGGGCTTCTGGTTGGGGAAGACTGAATGATTTTGTGGGGACACACTCGACTACGCCTGTTTTTAATAAAGTCCACGACATCTGTGGTGTATTCATTCATGAATCCTTGAACACAGCCCAGTCCACTGACTCAAAGCAATCCCATAGCCAATCCTCTGCCTCCTGTGACCATCCCTTTGTTGTCCTTATCTCTGCAGCCTGTCAATATATGCAGGTAGAAGGGCAGCCAAGTGATCAGATTTCCCAAAATGTGGTCTCTTGTCTTGTCTATACTGCACCAACCGCCGCTGCTGGGCTATAAACGTGCAGGAGTGGTTAAGTGCCTTGCTCAAGGACACAACACGCTGCCTCAGCTGAGGCTTGAACTCGTGACTTTCAGATCTCTAGTCCAATGCTTTAACACAGTGGTCCCCAACCACCGGGCCGTGGACTGGTACCGGACAGCAAAGCATGTGCTACCGGACCGCGAGGAAACGATACGAGTCAACTGCACCTTTCCTCATTCCCTGTCATGCCCACCGTTGAACTTGAACGCATGAGAGGTCATTACCCACACAAGGACATCAGTCGGTCATTAACCTACTACTATTCGATGAGTGAAAAAAAAACAAATGTCGCTTGAGAGTTTCTTTGGAAGAGATGGTAGGGGACATAAAAGGCCTAATGATGATGATAACGCAGAGACAGCTGAGGCCGAGACTGCAAAAAAAAAAAGCTTCCTTCAACAGAAAATACGACCAGTGCAATGAGTCGTACATAAAATATGGCTTTATTGCGACCGGTGACTCACACGCTCCAAGCTCCCTGTGTGTGATATGTGGAGACAAGCTGTCTAATGAGGTAACGAAGCCCTCAAAACTGCTTCGGCACCTTGAGTCAAAGCACCCTGCACTTAAAGACAAACCCGTTGAGTTTTTTGAGCGGAAAAAAACATGAGCAAGCCGAACAGAAGCAAGTGCTGACAGCCACCACCTCCACAAATGCTGCTGCTCCGAGAGTGTTGTACTTAGTGGCTAGCTGTATTGCTAAGGATAAGACTGTTGGTGAAGAATTGATTCTGCTTGCTGCCAAGGACACGTGCCATGAACTGTTGGGAGAAGCTGCAGCTAACAAGATGGCACAGGTTTCTCTTTCAGCTACCAGTTTCAAGGAGAATCGATGACATAGCGGAGGACATCGAAGCACAGTTGCTGGAATGGCTTAATGAGTCTGGTTTCATTACCCGAGTCAAAGAGGTTGCTCCGGAATGCCAGTCTACACACTGTGTCACACACAGGGAAACGCTGGCTAGCCGAAAAATGTCACCCGATCTTAATAGCGTATTGAGTGACGTTGTTGAAGTTATCAATCACATCAAAGCAAAAGCCCTTAACTTACGTCTGTTTGAGCAGCTTTGCGAGGAAGAGCACAAACGCCTTCTCTTACACGCTGAAATCAGGTGGCTATCAAGGGGGAGAGCCCTGGCCAGGGCTTTTAGGTTAAGAGAGCAGCTACAGAGATTCCTTTCAGGAAATAAGTCACCACTGGCAGCACACTTCAGTGACGAGGAGTGGATACTCACTTATCTGTGTGACATCTTCAATCTGCTCAATGAACTCAATTTGTCACTTCAAGGGAGAATAACAATTGTCTTCAAGTTGGCAGATAAAGTGTCTGCTTTCACAGCCAAACTGGAAATGTGGGGACGGCGAGTGGACAGGGGCATATCTGACATGTTCCCAACATTAGCTGGGAACTTGGGAGAGACTGAGGCTCACAGGTGGTGCGCAAACACCTATCTTCACTATCGACAGAATTCGAACGTCACTTCCCAACCGCAAATGACTCAAGACGTGCAAAGGAATGGGTCCGTGACCCATTTGTGAATGTCCGCAGTGAATCATCCATGTCAGCGCGGGAAGAAGATCAACTCCTCGGGCTTGCAAATGACGATGGGCTGAAAAGTATGTTTGACATAACATCTCTGCCGGCATTCTGGATCAAAGTCAAGGCTGAATATCCTGAGATAGCCACGAAAGCACTGAAAACGTTGCTTCCATTTTCAACATCATATCTCTGCGAAGCGGAATTTTCTGCAATGAATGCAATGAAAATTAAATTGCGGAATAGACTGGACATAAGGAACCCCTTTATGACTTGTAATTGACTTATCACTATATTCATGCGAGGAAAATACATGCTGTGTGTTTAATATTAAATTTGTTAGATAAACCCTTTTAGAAACAAAATTGAGTGTATTAGCCACTGATAAGTGATTTATAGTTGACCTATCATCTATATTCCGGTCATGATTAACAACCCCACCCCCCAACCCCAGTCAGTCAGTCCGCAAGAATATTGTCAATATTAAACCGGTCCACGGTGCAAAAAAGGTTGGGGACCCCTGCCTTAACCACTTGGCCATGTGCCAACCTCAATGTGGAACACTAGGCATTCTTAGTTGTAGTATAGCAGTGGTCAAGTGTGTAGGATTCTCTGGAGCTGCGAAGTATATATTGATAATAATTGGGCAGAGAGTTCTTCAAACAAGCCTGATTGAAGAACGTCTTTATCAGCAAGACCAAGGAATTGATTGTGGACTTCAGGAAGGGGAAGTTGAGGGAGCACACACCAGTCCTCAGAGGGATCAGCAGTGGAAAGGGTGAGCAGTTTCAAGTTCATGGGTGTCAACATCTCTGAAGATCTATTCTGGTCCCAACATATTGATGCAATTACAAAGGCGGCATGACAGTGGTTATATTTCATTAGAAGTTTGAGGAGACTTGGTACATCACCAAATACACTTGCAAATTTCTACAAATGAACCATGGAGAAATGTACCATCACCACTGCTCAGGTTCGGAAAAAGTGGCAGAAAGTTGCAAACTCAGCCAGCCTCATCATGGGTACTAGCTGCCCCAGCATCGAGAGCACCTTCAAAAGACACTGCTTCAAAAAGGCAGCATCCATCATTAAGGACCCCCATCACCCCGGACATGCTCTCTTCTCGCTGCTATAGTCAAGAAAGTGGTACAGGAATCTGAAAACACATGCTCAACATTTCAGGAACAGGTTCTCCTCCACATTCAGATTTCTGAATGGACTATGAGTCCACTAACACTACCTCCCTAATATTTCCCCCTCTCTTTTTGCACCTTTTTTTATATATACTTATTACATTAACCCGGATTCTGATATGCATGGTAACTAATTACATTGTACTACTATCAACTGAATGGCATCAGTTTTCAACTACTGTTTAATATGAATGGTCCACAAGCACTATTTTACCAGATGGTTAGAATCACTTACAAAATGTTAGTTCTTATAGGTGCTAAAGACATACCTCAGTTAAACCTATGTGCTGTTTCTTGATAAGGCTTTGTAAACATCCACTTAAAGTTCGAGTCAGCAGCAGGTTGGTAGATTTTCTGAGCATATCATCTATTTCTGTTGAACTGAAAATCAGAATATTTATCAGAATGTACTCAAAAATGCTTATTGACAGGGGTTTCACTATAATGCATTACATTAAAAATGTCATGGTAAAATATGTTGACATAAAATTGACTTGATTCTACCACAGAAGTACATTTAGCATTCAAAACAGCATCCGACTGAAAATCATTCTACTAATTCAATGTCCATTGACAGTGCCCGCACTCCACAATGAAGTGATTCATTCAACTCTGTCTATGTAAATAACTACATTCAATATCAATGAATATAGTTGACAATATTGTGAATAATTCTGTAGAATTACTTAGTTAAAACAGATGCAAAATAAATATACACTCAGTCACCATTTTATTAGATACAGGAGTGGAACCCGGTGTGATCTTCTGCTGCAATAGCCCATCCACCTCAAGGTTCAACATGTTGTGCATTCAAAGATGCTCTTCCGCACACCTCTGTTGTAATGCATGGTTATCTGAGCTTTTGCTGTCAGTTTCCTGTCAGATTGAACCAGTCTGGCCATACTCCTCTGACCTCTCTCATTTACAAGGTATTTTCACCCATAGAACTGCTGTTCACTGAATTTTTTGGGTTTTTTTTTCACCATTCTCTGTAAACTTAAGAGACTGCTATGTGTGAAAATCCCAGGAACTCAGCAATTTCTGAGATAGTCAAAGCTTCTCATTTGGCACCAATAATCATTCCATGATCAAAGTCACTTCAATCACATTTCTTTCTCATTCTGAAATTTGGTCTGAACAACTGAACCTCTTGACCATGTCTGCAAGCTTTTATTGTTTGAACTTCTGTCATGATTGGCTGATTAGATATTTGCATTAACGATGTATACAGATGTACCTAATAAAGTGGCCACAATGTATTTCAGAATGTAAATATTTATGACTTGGGAACATGAAACATTATGATGTTACAAAGTCGACCCCTCTCCTACCTTGGCCAATCAGCTCAATTTTACTGTCGGTTTGATAAGGCCAATCAACATCCATCTCTTTTCAATTCCTCTGATCCCAATAATCTGAGCCCCAATACCTTCCCCCCTTTCACAAACACTCCAGTGTCACTTTTCTCCCTTCACCCCAGTCCCATTCACCTTCAACATCCCTCCCCCTGCCCCCTCCCTCCATCCCACCCTATACTTGCTGTGAAGCAAGAAGCCATTTGCAAACCGCTTGGAAAGCAGAACTTTAGGAAAGATGGTGTCTCACCTGGTACCCTAAGGCACTGTGTGAATCAGCTAATACCCATCTTCACTGAGATATTTAACACCTCCATGCAATTATGCAGGGTTCTGGACTGCTTTAAAATTGTTATGATCGAATGATTATAAGCCAGTCACTCTGACTTCAGTAGTTATCAAAACCTTTGAACATCCGATGTTGGTCAATCTTAAGTCCATTACTGATTCTCTGACCTACTAGTTTACTTGTAGAGCAAATCACTCCTTGAGGATGTAGTTAACTGGTGCTTTCATTATATCCTTCAACATCTGGACTCCTCCAACACCTATGCAAGGATCTTGTTTGTGGATTTTAGCTCTTCAAATCTAATGTTCCAGAGTTACTCCATAGCAAGCTAATCCACCTAGCTGTACCCTACAGTATCTGTCAGTGAAATACAATCTTCCTGACAGGAAGTAGTATGCAAGGTTGGGCTATTTGTCTGATCCAATGTCTTCAAGCAGAGGCCCTCCCGAGGGCTGTGTTTTTCACCCCCCCCACCCCGTTCTCATTTTATATAAATGACTGGGCCTCCATAGAAAAATCCATTGAAATCCTAAAGTTCACAGATGATACGACTGTACTTGGTCTCATCTCTAACAATGATGTAACCTGATATCAAAAGGGAGGTAGTGTAGCGGTGTGCTACACACAGCGCTAGAATAACCACACGGAGTCGGTGAGTTACAGTCGCGATGAAAGAGATTTATTCAAACTTCGCGGCCTGCTTTAAAGCCTTCCCGTTCCCGCCCTCCCTGGGCGGGATTGCTGTGGGGAATGCATATTCCCAGACCCTTTCTGCGCGCGGGATTTTCCCCCTGCTGAAGATGGCCTGGCGCCCTTTTTGGGGCCAGCCCTCTGCCTGCGCGCGCTGTTGAGAGCCGGTTCGTGTGTGCCAGAAAGTGGGTCGCCACATAACCCCCCCCCAGAACCGGCGATACCTCCCCCAATGTCCACAGTCTGGATCGGCCTCTATTTGGGGGGGTCTGCCCCTGCGCCGCGGTGCCTGAGCCTGGACCGGCTGCGCCAAGTCCACATGGGCCGGTTTGAGTCGGTCCACCGTGAAAACCTCCTCTCTCCCCCCAGTGTCCAGCACGAACATGGACCCGTTGTTCCTGATCACCTTAAACGGCCCCTCGTAGGGCCGCTGTAGCGGTGCCTGGTGTCCGCCCCGTCATACAAAAAGAAACCTACAGTTCTGCAGGTCTTTGGGTACGCAGGTCGGGATCTGTCCATGCTGTGAAGTGGGGATGGGGGCCAGGTTACCGAGCCTCTCCCGTAGTCTGTCCAGGACTGCTGTGGGTTCTTCCTCTTGCCCCCTTGGGGCTGGTATGAACTCTCCTGGGACTAC